>NC_048449.1:7674194-7767238 GCF_004353265.1 Vitis riparia
TTTATTTTTTAAAAACAATTTATCATACATCTTTATTTTTTTTTAAATGCTTTTATTATTAAATTTATAAATAAGTAATGTTCATTTAAGTTTATTTTTGGTTTTTATTTATTTATATTCCTCTTCTTCTTCTGCTCCTCAGCATTTTTATTTTCCCCAACCAAGCATAACCAAAAGTAACCTTCAGCTTATGAAATTTACCTGTGGAGATCGTATGTGAAACTTCCCAAGATCAAAGGCCAATTTTGGATCGAAGGTGCATCTCAGGCAAGCGTGGTTCAGGTGAAAGCAGAGACTAGAGACCACGTATCCACCCATAGTCTCAACTTTTTCTTTGTGTCTGAGGTATGATTGTTTTTAAGCTATTTTCTTCAAAGCTTTGAGGTAGATTCATTACGTTCAACTCTGTAATATGTTATAACTGTTCTAATCTGCACTGTAAAAAAAACCCAGTGGAACAAAACTACTAATGATTATGGTAGGGGAGGTGAAGTTTAATAATGGATGGTGTATGCCAAATGTTTGGTGAAATGCCTCAAAGAGGTTATGTGTTTTTAGTATATTGAATGTTAGAGAAAGTGGCCCTTCTTGAACTGGGTGTTTAGGAATTGGTTGGAGCAACAAGGTTTTCCATACAATCAATGCAAGGTGGCACCTGGCTGGCTGCTAAAGTTTTTGGGAGGAGTGTTCTGGGTGGGGAATGATTAGGGTTTACGGTTTAGTCCAATATGTAGCACATTATTGAGTGGGACCCAAAAGGGAAAATCAATGAATATGTTTGTTCCTTAATGCAATTGTGTAGGCTGTGGTCGAACCACTTGATGCAAAAATGTTGGAAGTTAAGTTTAATGCTGGTCAGCTGAACTCGAATTTTTTTGCAAATTATTCTGTGGAATTAATGGCTAAATTCATTACGGTGAATTGGGTCGTGGGAGAAAATGGAAAATCTATACCATTGATGGTATACAGGACCATTTTGTTGAATGGAATTTGAAAACTAATACTGAGTGTAATCTTTGTTTGGAAAAGAGAGGGGACACGTGTTCTCATGCATCTGTCAATTATGCTATGACTGTCGGTCACAAAGTGAGGGGCCAGATAAGCACATTTCAGATGATTAAGAATTTATCTTTCTGTTATTCATATTGATATCAGTGTAATGAAGAAGAAGCGGCTAGTTTTCAAACTTTTCAGTAAGAACTTTATTGGACTGTAAACAGGAAGAAGTCAGAGACGAGAGTGAGAAGGATGCTGCCACAGCGTGTGAAGAGGGCCATCACAGAGAATCCAAAGAAGCTAGCAAATTTGATTGACCTTGCAAATCTGCCTTCAACACTTCGAGAATTTGTGGGTCAGTCTCAGATTTCACGTTTGGGCTGTTTCATGCGCGTCTGGTCATACATCAAGGCCAACAATCTTCAGGTTTTGTATCTCTCTTTCCATGTTTTTATAATTGATAATGAAGAGGAAGTTTGTCTTCCTTATTGTCTCTTTATAGGGATGTGTCTGTGTGCAAAAGTAATCTTTGATATGCATATTATTTTTGCATCTCCCTTCTTATCAGTTATCACATGGAACCTAACTATAATCATTGTTTGGAGTGAAAATGATTTATATAATCATTGTTTTTTCTTACCCCTAAGTATCTTTCTTCATTATTTTGTAGGCTGTATATGATTTTTTTTTTTTAAATATTTTGAATTTTGACGGAAGTTACACTATTTCCAGTTAAAGTTGTTTTTAGAGGGTGGATTAATTGGAATGAGGTTGGACCCGGTTAATTAAACAAAAGAGCAGCTTTCTAAGAGTTTCTAATAACAGTGACTCAGTTTTCCTTAGTGATGATGTAATCGTGTAAGGCACTGGTTGATGGTTAATAAGAGACAGTTACTATATTGTTTAACCACAAGCACACACATAGATGAAATACATTCATATTACCATGATTGCTAGAAGCAAATGGAAGACCATATAGTAGCTTTATTCTTTCCTTCATGCACTTAAAGTAATTAATGTTGCAAGAGTTTTTATTAATTTAGTGTATTTTCCTTATACCTGAATGGAACTGTGGGCTGCACTGTTTCTTGTTCAGGATCCAAACAACAAGAATGTGGTCATTTGTGATGACAAGCTCAGGAGTATTTTGTTGGGTAAGCCTCGTGTTGAGCTAGCTGAACTTCCTGCACTGATCAAACTGCATTTTCCCAAGGAGCGAAAGTGATTTGAGAATTTGAGGTTAAGGTGCCTATATTCCCTCAAAAAGTAGCCTCTCCCTTCAGCATACACTTCCTGAAATACAGCTGTTTCATGTTGTAGCAAATTGATTGTTAAATATTTGAATATTATGGAGTCCTAATCTGTTTGGATTCATTGAGCTTTTAAGTATTATCTATATGGACCCCCTAAAACCTAATGCTGAATCTATGTTCGTTGGCTATTTATCTGGCATTGGTTTATTAATATTAGAAGATAATTTTCTTCAAATCCTCCCTCTCTCGTGGTAAAGGAACTTACTTGTATAATGCTTCTGAGAATTTCAGCTTTTGATGGATATATTTTGTATTTCTTATAAAGGATGTTTCATATCCATGCAGAGATGGACAGTTGATAAATTATAAATATGCTTAGCTCTCTCTCTCTCTCACTCTCACTCAATTGTGATGAACTTGCAATTTCAGGAAGAAAACATGAATGCTAAATCTCATCCAATTAGAACTGGTGGTTTTAACCGAATGATTTTGTGAGACCTGCAATCATTACTGATTCCATAGATGAGTTCATGGCATCCCATCAACCTGTGCCACAAAGGGCATATCTAAATTCTCAAGGAATGTTTAAAGTCAAATAGAATGGTTTATTGGTCTTTAGAAATTGCACTTTGTTGAGAAACTTGTAGTTAGAAAACAAAACTTAGTTTGGATGATCCTTTATGATATTGGTTTTATGGAGAATTATCGATAATAATGATCCTAGTAACATCAATACAGAAACGCAAATGATGAGTGGGATTACTGATATTGTGCATTATATTACATGACTAATCATAGGAACTCTGCTAGGGAATGCTTAACCACATGATCAGCAACAATCCTGTTGGTTTTCTCTGTTGGGTGGAAAGCATCCCAAAATACATATTTATCCGCATCTGCACATGTGAGTGGGTTAAATTTATTACACATGTACCCCATTTCAACCAATCCAGTTGCGCAACATGCTACTGCTGCTTCCTCAAATCCTGCAAATTAGGAATTAGGTTACTTTGATTAACTTCAATCACAGGCATACAAAATGTAATTATGTATCAAGGAAATAAGGCCTATAAAAAATTGTACATAAAAATTAATTATGTATTAAGGCATTTTGATGTTGTCAAGATTAACCCTAAGAAAGAAAAAAAGAGAGAAAAGCCTGGAGTATGTCTGCATGCTCAAAAGATTGAGCAAATATGGAAAGGAAGTAGTTGAAAAAAATCTAATCATTTGCAAACTATTAGAAAAGTTAGCTTTGGTGCAATGGAATGGTAAAACAGTCTATGGGAAATCCAAGCAAGAAAAGCCAAAATAAAATAAAATAATAGGAAATAAAAATCCTCTGATCTAGATTATCACTAGCAAGCTAAGCACAATATATCTAACCTAAGCTACCTACAATCCTTCAACCTTAATAAATAGTTAAAAATGAATGCAGGTCATCTTGTCTATTAAAGATTTTAAACCACCCTAATATTGCCAATAATATTATGAGACATGTCAATTTTAGGATGCTCCACATGGCAACCGATGACCTAGGGCTTATGTTGCATGATCCTTTTTCATGCACAGTATGCCATGTTGCACCAGTTGTGGTAGTGGTCAGCCAGAAAATTTACCAAAAGAGTGTGGACTCTGAATGATCTCCAAGAGAATATCAAATGGGTTTGTTAGCACCAATCTGATTCCAGAAAGCTCATTTTTCAGCTTCACAACCAGTTCTTGCAGCTTCCCATTGAAATCCCAGGCCACAATATTGTACTTCTCCACACAATCCCTCCCAGATAAAATATTTGTGGTTCTTTCCAGTGGCAAACAACCCATAGGAGGAAGACCACTCAGAGAGATCTTTCTAGCTCCTAATTGGAAGAGCTCTGTAATGAAATTTCCAGCAATCCCTACAAGAAAACTCTGGTACTCCTCAACAGAGAACTTTAACCGCCTGCCTGGAAGTAGGTAGTAGTTTTCTAAGAAATCATTGGTTCCTAAGCTTATTAAATACAGTGATTCACTCAGAACCTCATTAGCTTTCTGATGGCCAAGATAATCTCTGAGCTGCTTCTGGTATTCCTTGTAGTATTCAAGTTCCTTCCAGAAAGGTATCACTGACTGCAAGTCCAAATCACATTGAAAATTAGTTATTTCGGTAACTTGAGTCAGTCACCATCTTTTGCAAAAAGAAATGGAAGAAAAAGAAAAATGGAAAACATAGTCAAACCAAGATAGCTAGGTGATTTTTCTTGTGGAAGGTAACCAACTTGAGATGATCTTTCTTGTGGAAGGTAACCAAATTGAGATGATCTTTCTTGTGGAAGGTAACTAAATTTAGATGATTTTCTGTTGGAAGGTAACCAAATTGAATTGAAATTAACTAAAGTTCTTAAAACTTTGTTGAATGAACTTACAACTCAATTTAGTTTTGTCTGCATCAAGTTTTACTGAGTTGAGTTAAACCATGAGTGAGATGGTTTCTGAAACAGTAATCAGACTAACACTTTGGCAAAGAATGGTAAGGGGTACAAGAATCCAAGGTTCTTGTCCTGGATCTGAGTTTCAGCTTGAGGGGCCCTATCTTCATGATTGATCCACTTAAAGATGATCTATGGGTCTGATCATGATGTGCAACAGGATTTCTATGTATCAATTAGTAAATAATTTGGCATATGTTAGAATACTAGGATCCAATGTAAGTTCTATTAAGGAACATACCAGCACGTTGGAGGTAGCATTATCATAACCAGTTCCAGCAGAAGCAAAGCAAACTCCAGTGGCAAAATCTGTAATACGATAAGTGGGATCCAAGTAAGCAGGTACCACTGGCTTGACCCCAAAAGCCTCAGAAATGAAGTCTGGTGGAACCCGACCATTAGAAAACCGTCCAGTGGGTTGGCCACCATTGAAATCACGCCCATAAGGCTCAAAATTGCTCTTTAGAATTGTTTGTACCTGGTTGTTGTTCCCTGAGTCCACAGAGGAGTCCCCAAAAACAATAATGGCTGGAACTTTTGCATGGATCCTTAGGATTTGGATCAGGAGCTGAGCTAAGAAGAGCCAAGCCATGACCTTATACATCATACTTTTATGTCCTTACTCTCCACTTATAAAGGGTTGGAGGGGGTAATTGGAAAGGGGTTGGGAATGCTAGCATGAATTATTATGAGGTTGTTGGGAGGGGGTTGGGAGTGCTAGTAGGAATGATTATGAGGAACTTAATTCAAGTTGGAACTGAAATAGGTTGGTTGGTTGGCTGTTTACTACTTGCATTAGTGGTAATCATGTGGAGGTTCAGGAAAATGGGGGATAGGTTGATGAGGACACTACAGAAGTTTACACAGCAAGTTATTCTCATTCAATTGAATTGACATCCTAACCATAGTTTTGCATGATTTTTGTAGTGAGAACAGAATGCTAGTAATTGTTCCTTCAAAAAGAAAACCAGGTAATGACACTGCTGTGTGAAGATTCCTTGTTATGAAATAAAAAATAGGAGCCATATTCATTCATGCTCCAGAATTGTTTATTTTGGAATAACATTGCTGCTAGTGAAAATCCCTGAAATGTTAATTCTTTCGTGATACTATGATTTAGATGTCCTAATTTACTTGAAACTGTCAGTGAGGTAAGTGATGGTAGTTGTTGTCTTGTTGAAATGTTCACTTCTATGTGCTCAAGATAGATTTGGATGGTTGTGTGTAAAGTCCATCACTGGTGAACAGAATCAAATTGCCTGAATTGACAAGCATTTCTGGAAGACTGATCTTTACAAACAAATGCTCCATGGATCAGAATGCTTGACTGGTATTTTCTTCAAGACATGTAATACTGTTATGTAAAATAGGGAGAAGGGCATATATAATATAACAGCCCAAAAGGACTTGGACAATTTTCTTGTTGTGTGGTGGTGAAATTAGGCATGGGGATGGTTGAACCACAATTTTCATGTGAGAAACCAAGTGATGCAGCTTCTTTATTTGACCATGCTTCCCATTAAGGGAGGTCTATCCCATCCTCTTGTCCTGTTCTTCGTCCTCTTCATGAGATGATGATGTACAGCAGATTTTCAATTTTATGATTTGGGAAGATGTTTATCAGCTATCACTTCTTTTCCATGCCATTCCATACTATCCCATATGGTGCTCCAAGTCTTAACTCTTAACTAACTGCATATTAGGAAAATGTTGCTCTTAATAGAAAATCCATGGCTATTGCCAAAAGACACTTCAAGAGAAAATGAATAAAAACAAAAAAATCTCAATCTAGATTTATTTTTAAAAATATTCTTCAAAGTAGTGTGTTTATGCCACATCAGCATTTATATATTATTTTTTATTTTTTATTTATATCAAAATGATAATTGATGACTATAATTTCCCCCCCTTTTTTTTTCTCTCCTTAGAAAGCTAAACCTAAACATCATTCCACTCCAAATCTGCCTAATTGGAACTTTTCAACTTCAAATTTGCATAATCACCATCACATTTATTAGCATTGATATATTTTATATACGATATATTCTTACTATGACATGAAATGATAATAAAATTTTTTTATATATATAATAGATAATAATAAAAATACAATCTTATATGATAAATAATACAATTGATAATTTACCATGATATTTAGGTGAATTTAAAAATTATGTTTTATGGTTTAAAGGTTTAAGACATGGGATTCAAGTTAACAGTGAATTTTTTATTTTGTAGATTAATACTAAATAAAACATTTATTTATTTTTATGATTTCATCACATATTTCTTTTTTTCTTTTAAATACAATCATTTGAACTACTATAAAAAATAAAAATAATAAATAATAAACAAAAATTTATTTGAAGACCTTAAGTATTTTTAATCTATTTTTAATATTTTTAAATATATTTTAAAAATAATTTTTATATTTATTTTTAATCATTTTACATTTTTTATATAATTATTTTTTAAAATAATTATAAAAAAACAACTAAAAACTAAAAATCATTTTTAATAATAGATCAAACATTTTTTTTTTCTTTTTGTTTTGAAGAGTAGAAAACATCTTTTCAAAACAGTAGTCAAACAAGATTTTTAATGATTTCTTTTCCAATCGAATATCCCGAAACAATGAGGCATACCCGTCAAGTGAGTGGGACTAGGACATGAACCGATAGGCATGGAGTTCCCAAGAATCCCGATTCCCAACCCACCACGTTTCTTTATTTCTCTTATTTTTTATTTTCATTTTATGGAAATTTAAATCTAGATCATTGATGTGCATGGATATATGAAGTTGAAGAATCGTTCAAAAAAAGTGTACAATCCACAACCATTCCGGGTGAGTGGGACGTGAAAGGCCTGACAATGGAGTTGCCGGCCCACCAGCCTCACCTGTGTCTGCTATCAATGTATATCTACATAATATTATTAAAACCGAAAAACAAAAGGAAGCCAAAGACAATAGTGTTATTGTAATTTGTAAGGACCAGGGAGATATTCATGGCAGCTTCAAAATTCCAAGCTTTGTGGAACCACCCTGTTGGCCCCAAAACCAGTGAGTTCTCTCTAAGCAAATCAACCCTCTGCTGTTTCATCACTACTCTTCTTTTCCCAGGTTTTCTTGTCGATCAAACATGGGACCTCTTTGATATTGTTAGAATTCATATTCAAAGTTGTTGATTCCGATGAAGGGGCTTTTGGTTTCACTTCCATGGGCAGAATCTGAAAATCTTGATTCTGTTGAGAAATTTGTTTTTGGGGATTTGGGGTTGAAGGGTTTCCTCTGTAAATCCAAACAGTCGAATAGGTTGTATTTTTGCATAATATTTTCTTGTCAATAATAATGTTTGGTGTGTGGTGAATCTACTAATAATTGCAGTTCACTTCTGGGCCCCGACATTTAAATGGGGTCTCAGCATAGCAAATGCTGCTGACTTCTCAAAACCACCAGAAGAACTCTCATATCCTCTGCAATTTGGTATGCCCATGGTTCTCTGTCATTTTTTTTTTCTTTTTCTTATTTGATTTAACCCAATATTTAGAATTTGGTTTGGTAGTGATTACAGGGAGCATTATTTTCAAGTGCTAGGAAGGTTGGAGACGCTTTTAAAATCACTACCAAAAAAACTTTTGTTTTGACAAGTCAACTGTTAGTATCAGTTTTGGTAGGACTATTGTTGAGGGCCTAGTTCATCAGATTTTAATAAATTTTTCCTTGTACTACACTATGGTTTGCAGCTGTTGCTTGCAGTGGCCTCATCTGGTCTCGCTATTGCACAGTTATTACCCCGGTAAGAAGGATGATTTCCAGCTTTTGAGATGTGTTCAGGTCTAAATGCTTATTGAATGTTTCTTAGAGTTCCATTGTGTAATTAGCTTGTTTTGTGCCCTCCTCACTCTAATTTCTCATCCTGTGATTGGAAGTTACTTGATTGCTTGATCATATCTCCAGCTTTATGGAGAGATTGATCAAGTTTGGATTTCTCAGTTTGCCTTTCAACTTGTCTTGAATCTCTAGTTCCACTTTCCCAGCTAACCAAGAGAACATAGGATGTTTAAGACGAATTTCCATGTTGCTGGTGAAGTCTTAGATTCTCTTGCAACATCTATGAAATAGAAATTACGTATCTCTCTCTCTCTCTCTCTCTCTCTCTCTCTCTCTCTCTGTATATATATATATAGACAGAGTAGACCTTTGAGGGCATTAATGCTAAATTTTCTTATATAAGAAGGGATAAATTTTATTAAGAGGGAGGTGCCTTGCCAAGGAAAAAAAGAGAAACAAGGCTTCTCCAAAGGGCCAATCTGAGATTGAGTCATGGTGTAATGGAAGTTACCAATACGGGAAGTCGGGTTATGAGTTCCCTATGTAACCAAGAGCCCCTCTAGTGAGAGGGCAATATCGACAGATCCCACTGAGATGAAAATATATCTCAATGGGTAGGTCAATAGAGGTATTGATGCTTACCAAACCTCATTTGTCAAATCTTAGTTGTGATTGTGATCATTTCTCCACATAAAATAGAAAGAATCTCAGCCTTCTTCTATAAGAGATGGATTACTGCTGACCTTTGATAGGTACTCATCTATTGAATATGATTAAGCTGGCAATCATTGAAACCATGAGTATATAATTTACCTTAGTGGGGGAAAATTTTCTGGCATGGGCTTCTGTAGTTTCATTACAGATTATGTTCGGTTTTAGTTGAAAATCATTCTCAAATCGAATTTATGTTGCCTAATTGTCCAAAAGGGAAACCATGAAGCTTAATTATGCAGTTACCTAGACATAGTTGTGCTTTTTTCTGCAAAATCAAGTCCCTCAAGAGGCATTAAAGATCTGTGCATAGTTTTGTTAGTAAACTTATTATTTAGGAAGTTCCACTGTTCCACCTTCTTTACCATTTGATTTGCCTCTCTCTCTGCCCTGCAGAGGTTTTCTTTTTGGGCTGTCTTGGAGCTTACTCTTACATTTCCGTTTATAATCATTTCGGGATTGCAGAGAAACTGGAATCTTCTCGGCGTTAATGCTGCAATGGCTGGAACAGGCGTGTATCAACTGTCACGCAAAATTTGGTAAGTCGGTTCAGATTCGATACTTCCATTTGCAGTTTACTAAGGTTTTAGACATTTTTACCATACCAAATCTTCCACCCTGGAGACAAGATTGGAAAAGTCTCTGGTTGGAGAAATCTAGAGCTGTTGGGTTACCAACTGATACTACGCTTTTCAAAAGTTAAGAAGAATTATGGTTCACCAAACTAGGTTGAACCGTTGTTTGAACCAACCAAGCAGCTTTCACAATCGTACTTAGCAAAATAACAGCACCATAACCTGTAACTTGGCCTAGGAGCCAAGGCAAGTCCATAAGCATCATGCTTATGTCCTGGCTGACATGAATTTGACTAGTCTCACTGGTCGGATTTTTTTATATGCTATGATGGTATGATAACGATTGGCCTGGACAAGCTGTTTCCTTCATATTAGAAGTTTGAGCCGTACAAGCAATTTGTCATCCAAAAATTTGAGCAAGACAAGAATGCTGTCATTTGTCACTTAAAGCTACACATTAGGAGTTCATGTATCTTACGTTTTTGTCACCTCTTCCTTGCATTTTTCAGGCATGACTACTCTTCCAAGACAGAAGCAGAAATAGCAAATGAACAAGTACAGGTCAAATAATAACAACCACTTGGTGAAGACAATTGTGATGTATGTGAGTAAATAATCTCACCAAACAAATAATACCCTTTATCCAAATTCGTATATAATTTATTGCTAGGTGCATCCAAATGCAATAATTGAAATTATCGACTAAATTCAATTCTACTCGAAGAGAAATAAAAATCAAAACAAAATATTCATTCTTATGAACCAAACATAACCTAACCCATCGGATTTGGAGTCTGTTTCGAAGAGCAATTTGCAATTTTGTGCCTTCTAGAATTAAATTGGCGCCATCAAACTCGATATTCTCTTCCCTTTCCAAATTATTGGGAGTCCACTGACTATCACAACTGGCGTGATGCCGCAAGACATGCACATGGAAGTCTGGCTCATTGCTTGCCTTGTGCAACTTTTAATTGATTTAATTTTAGTTATTAAACCCATTTGATATATTTAATATAATAATTTAATATTATAACTTAACCCGAACCCTTGGGTTTAAAAAAAAAAATCTCAAACACGATTTGAAATTATTTATTTTTATATAGTGAGACAAGTACTCAAAAAAACCCATCAGCCATTCGGACCAATGAAAAGAAGACAAGAATTTAAGACTAGCGTGTGAGATCCTTGCCATTAGTTAATAAATGAATTCAAAAGCTTTCAAAAAGTTTAGGACAAAAATCAAACTATCAAATTTTATTAAAATTGAATGAAATTCTAGTTGAATTCATGGGGTTGGAGTATCCATTAAATTAGAGTACCATTTCTCTATGAAAAGACAATCGAAGTATAAGAAATCATTTAGGTTTTGATCAATGGTGGATCTGGTTTAACTTTTCAAAACAATTTTATTGACATATTTTAGAGATACAAGCAATAACATAAACCAAAACAACAAACCAAATTTGGCCCCAAAAAAGCTTCGTGGTGATCATCAAATGTGTGGTTGGACAAAGGATCTTAGTAGTTGGGTGCAATTATCTACTCTGTACTGACCAGATGGGGGTAGAATTTGGTCAAGGTTTGAATTCAGAGTGATATATGCACCTTCAGTTCATCAAACCAGTAGAATGGAAAATATGCAAATCAACAACAAATTAACCAAACCATCTACAATCCAAAGCCATATTCAAATTCTAGAGGAATTCATAAGACATAAACCCCTGTAACATATTTGTAGTCATTCGTTTGTGATTTCTGCTTCTGTTTTGGAATGGTAGTCATGCCTGAAAAATACAAGAATGAGGTGTCAGAAATGTTGTTCTTGGGCTGGGAGATTTGGCATGAATGGATGGTATCTGAACCTTCACTTACTGAATTTTGCGTGACAGTTGATACATCCCTGTTCCAGCCATTGCCAGATTAACACTGAAAAGATTCCAGTTTCGCTGCAATCTCAGCATGATATAGCAGAAAATTCAAGAGTCAACTGCTAGACATGCATGGCCCAATGAAAAAAGTACATCAAATATCAGTAAATAAGTATGTATTAAGGGTTTTTTCCTTGTTATATATAAGAAACCATGTCGGCATATCCTCAACTTTTATCTCAAAGGTTGTTGCCAATAGTTAGGCTTTTGAAGTACTCAATACTTTATCGATCGTTTCCAACCGTGTAGATATTATCCATGCTCGAGGCTGTAACATGAAGATATCGTTCACTCTAAACCCAAAAGACCCTCAAACTTTTTCCTCTTATGTGATGTAGGATATCATAAACATTTTTATGTAGACATGAAAACCCTTACACGAACGCAACGTTCTAATTGTGTCTTATGAAATTATCCGCTCTAGAACCGAAAAGGCCTTATGCCTATATATATCTTCAAGAACATTTTTTTCCCTATCCTATTTGGGCTATTACATCACCAATAGCATGGATTTCTTAGACATCACCAATAGATTGAAGACTAGCTAAAAAGCTGGAAATTAATAGACCTTACCGGCGTGATCACCATGCCATATCGACTCCAAATAAGCCCACTGCATGCAACAACTGCAGACCATATTCTCAACAAAGGCCTCCATTGCAGAACTGATACTAAAAATTAACTATTTGCTTAAAAAAAAGAGAAGAAAATGACAGAAAAGAGTGAGCATATGTACCTATTTGCAGAGGATATGAGAGCGTTTCGGGTGGTTTTGAGAAGTCTGCAACATTTGCTATGCTCAGACCCCATTTAAATGTCGGAGCCCAGAAGTGAACTGCAGTCATCAGTAGATTCACCACTCAGTATTATAATTCAAAAGAAAAAGATCATATAACCTATTCCTATCTTCAGCAGATTCATCTGTTTGGATTATGAACCAGTGGAAATCCTTCAAGCCCAGATCCTAAAAACCAATTTCTCAACAGAATCAATATTTTCAGAAAATCCAATCCAATTCTGTGGAACCAAACGCCCCTTCAGTCTGACTGCTGATAGAATATCATTGATTTTTTCCTTCTTTTTTTTTCCTTTCTTTTTTTTCTATGTGAACTAGCCACTATGGTTGACTTTATCCGACCAGAAAATGAATCTAAGAATATCCACCAAGCCCCAGGATTCCAAGAAATTTTAAAAAAAAAATTATCTGCCTCAATAATTTTCCGTTTGATTGCCCAGAAAAAAAACAGAGAGTTGGATTTCATTGGGCATGGGATTAAGAAGAGAAAACTCACTGGTTTTAGGGCCAGCGGGGTGGTTCCACAAAGCTTGGAGTTTTGAAGCTCCCATGGAATTGGTCTCCAATCTTCCTGCAAACCCACAGTGTCTCTCTTTGGTTCACAAAGCTTGGAGTTTTGAAGCTCCCATGGAATTAGTCTCCAATCTCCCTGCAAACCCAGAGTCTCTCTTTGGTTCATGTGTAGATTTGGACATATATTTAACGGTCAAGCTGGTTCGTTAGATTAGAACTCCCTTTCTTATCTCATGTATTACTCAGCTGAGCAAATTAGGATTTGGCTTCTTTTCTATAATAATATTTGGTAGCCTGCATTTTTGGAAGAAAATTATTTAATAATTAACTTTTTGGATAAAGATAAAAGCATTTTTTACAAATGGGTGACATGTAAAGATAAACTTTGCCTTTATTTTTTATGGAAATAAATCATAAAAAGTAAGCATAATAGCATTTTTTTTTATGAAGGGTGACCTAATGACATGAACAATTTTTTTTTTAAATATATATATTACAGACACAAAATTATTAAAAATACTTAGAAGTTAAGACAATTTTGATTGATTTGAAAAAAAAAATTCGGGTGTTGAACAACCAATTCAACACGTGACTCCTAAACATGGAATGAAAGGTGGTTCGAACTCATTGCATCGAGCAAACTAAATTATGATTATGTTGAATTACCAAATTTCTTAACTGGTTTTTTAAAAAATTGAAAGAAAATATAAGGGAAAAAAATAAAGAAGAAAACTAGAAGAAAAGAAAAAGTGAATGAAAGTAAAAATTATATTTAAAGTTAATAAATTATTTTCATAAGTTTAGTATATTTATTTTAACTCTTCAATATAAAGATTATATGATTTGAAAATGCACTCATTCTAATCATATTTGATTTTCTTCTTTTTTTATATAGTACAGTCAAACATGAGAAACTAATTTTTCTTAATCCTTTTTTTCTTTCTTTAGTACTTTTTGGAAACCAAACATAGCCTTAAGGTTATGTTTGGCTTTCTCATATTTGATTTCATCATAGAAAATACAAAAAAAAAAAAAATCAAATATAACTAAAATTTGTAAAAAATGTATATATTTTAAAATTATTTAATCTTTATATAATAGTAAGGAATAAGTAAAATGAGTCTGAAGAAACATATAAAAATAATTTATTGAGTTTATACCTATTTTTTATTTTCTTTTACTTTTCCTTTCCTTCGACTTTTCCTCTATTTTCTCTTTCCCTTACATTTTCTCTAAATTTTTTAGAAACCAAATATAAAATAAAGTTTAAACTTGTAGGATTTAGGTTCAATATGTAAATCATACTCCTTAACACACCAATCTACACAACTCGGAAGTTTGATTCCCTGTTTTTAACCATAAGTGCATTTAATAAAAATATTTTATGAAAATTGGGATGAGGGTAATAAAATAAAAATATTTTAAAAAAAGAGATTAATTTTTTATTCTTTTCAACCAAAAAATATTAAAATTCATTTTATTTAATGTAAAGAGTTTAATTGATATTTTAAAATAAAAAGTTAAAATACTTTATTTTAATATTTTTATAAATTTTTTAAAAAATAAGTGACCTATACTTGAAAATAATGCATATACATCCTTTTTCCCACTTTAAGTTATTTAGCTTTGAGAAAGTATCGAAAAAATAATAATAATAATAAGAAAATATCATTTTTGATATATCATAAAAAAGTATAAAAGAAAATGAAATAAGCTTAAAATTAATTAAATATTATATATTTTAAAATTATTTAATTTTTGTATAAAAGAGTTAAAATAAAGAAAATAAATTTAAAATACCATATAAAAATAATTCATTAACCTTTTTTTTTTCATTTTTTTCACATTTTATTTTAATTTTTTTTAACCCTTTTTTTTCTTCTTCTTTTTAGTATTACAATCAAAGTAAATGTAATTTATTCGATTTTAAGAGATAAAAAGAGAAAACATTTTTTTGACATTTTTGAATTCTATACGTTATTTTGTATATTAATTGATTTTTGTTGTAAAACAAAGTGAAAGAAGAAGAAAGCAAGAAAGAGAATATTAGAATGTAAGAAGAGAATATAATCAATTTTCATTAGAGGTATCTCCCTTTTATAGGGAGTCACAAAGAGATATACATCAATATAGATGATCATCCACAAGTTCTCATAATCTAATAAATTCTCATATTTTATAACACTCCCCCTTTGATAATAATAAGAATATGTCTCATTAAAACCTTACTAGGAAAACTCTATGGGAAAAACTCTAGTGATGGGAAAAACTCTAGTGAAGGAAAAAGAGTATAATATTCTTTTAAATTACTACAACCACCTTATTAAAAACCTTGTCAGTAAAACCCAATGGGACAAAACTTGAACGAAGGAAAAAAGAGTGCAGTGTAATGATATTCTTATCAATTAGCACCCTCCCACCCCCCTCATGTTGACATGATTATATTTTCTCTAGTAGCACAGTATGAAGATATTTGAGTCCGTGTATTCCAATGAACTTCTAGAGTATTGCAGTTGACAGTACCTTTGTGAATAGATTTACTAAATTGTCACTTAATCTTATTCGTCGAATAGCAATTTCATCACTCTTCTAGAGTTAATGAAAGTAAAAGACTTGGACAATATATACTTAATTCTATCACCATGAATGTATCATTATTTAATCTGTGCAATGCACGCAATATTATCTTCAAATAATATTGTCGGGTGACCTTTGATAGAGAAGAGTCCACCTGATTCCCGAATATGTTGGATCATAGATCTTGGCTATATACATTCACGACTTGCTTCATGAATTGCTAGTAGTTCTGAATGATTTGATGATGTGGTCATCATTGTTTGTTTGACAAATCTTCATGAAATAGCAATACCATTGTAATTAAACACATACCTTGTTTGTGACCTACTTTTATGTGGATCTGAAATATATCCTACATCTGCATATCCAAGCAATTATTGTTTTGATTCTCTTAAGTATAATAGACTCATATTAGTAGTTCTGCGAAGATAACGCATTATATGTTTGATATCATTCCAATGTCTTTGAGTTGGAGCGGAATTGTATTTTGCTAATAAATTGACAAAAAAAACAATGTCTGAATGTGTACAATTGGCAAGATACATAAGTGCACCAATAACACTAAGATATGGTACTTCAGGACCAAGTAATTCTTCATCTTTTTCGCAATGATGAAATGGGTCTTTTTTCACATCAAGTGATCTGACAACCATTGAAGAACTTAAAGAATGTGTTTTATCCATATAAAAACGCTTCAAAAACTTTCTTAATGTATGTTAATTGATGTACTAAAACTTCATTTGAAAATGCTCAATCTGCAGGCCGAGATAAAATTTTGTTTTTCCAAGATCTTTTATCTCAAATTCCCCTTTTCAAGTAATTTATTATTCTTATGGGCTCTTCAGGAGTTTCAACAAGATTTAAGTCATCAACATACACTGCAATAATTGTAAATCCGGTCTCTGATTTCTTAATGAAGATGCATGGGCATATAGGGTTATTCATATACTCTTCTTTTAGCAAGTATTCACTAAGATGATTGTGCCACATGCGTCTAGATTGCTTTAATCCATATAAGGATCGTTATAACTTGATTGAGTACATTCTATGAGGCTTTGTACAATTTGTTTTAGGCAATTTAAATCCTTCAGGGATTTTCATGTATATATCATTATCCATGGATCCGTATAAATATGTTGTAATAACATCCATGAGACGCATATCTAGTCCTTCTAGGACTGTCAAACTAATTAAGAAATGAAATGTGATTGCGTCTATGACGAGAGAGTATGTTTCCTCGTAGTTAATACTAGGTCTCTGCAAGAAACCTTGTGCTACTAATCACACTTTATATCTTATGATCTCATTATTCTCAATGTGTTTTCGTACAAATACCCATTTGTACCCAACAGACTTTACATTTTCAGGTGTTTGGACTACAAGTCCAAAAACTTCTCGTTTTGTTAATGAGTTTAACTTTGCCTGCATAGCTTCTTTCCATTTTGACCAATCATTTCTATGTCGACATTCTCCCACATTTCATGGTTCAGGATCTTCATCATTTCTTATGATATCGGAGGTCACTTGGAAAGTGAAAATATTGTTAATAATAATATTATTTCGATCCCATTTTTCTCCTGTGTATATATAACTTACTGAGATATCACAATTTTCAGGTACATGTGCCTCTTCAGGGGCTTCTCGTTCAATATGTGCCACTTCAAGGGCTTCTTGTTCAATATGTGCCTCTTCAGGGGTTTTCTGCATTACTTATGCCTCTTCTAGAGCTATAGATTTATCAATTTTAAACTGATCAATCATTTTGATGGTCTCTTTTAGAGTATCAAGTTTTTCTTGGGTTCTCATCTTCTGGGGAGTTACATCCTTTGAGCCAACAAGTCTACCACGCTTCAAGCGTATCTTAGATTCATTTGTTAACTATCCTATAGGAACATCAATCCGTGTTGAAGTATTTGCAGCCAAGATATATGACTTTGTCACTTTCTTTATATCAATGAATGCATTTGATAATTGATTTGCAAGATTTTGCAAATAAATAATCTTTTAAACTTCCAGTTCACATTGATTGGTACGAAGATCAAGATAAGTCAAAGTCAATGCATTCCAAATAATTTCACGTCATTCTTCTAGAATTGTCTCATTAAAATGATAATCTACACAACATGTCATTCTACATTTTAAGTGTATAGGTAGACTAGTCACTAAATAAAAACTTTTGGTTTTAAAATGTACATCCATACGACTTTTTACCCCGGGGAACCAAGTTGGTCTTACAAGATTCTTCTGGATCTAGTATCGTATAAAGTGTCATTCACATGGAATCAAATACTATTAGTGACATGGTATAAGCTCTTCTGGAGCCTTTAATCAGGTTTCTATCACCTGATATAGTATTAACATTGTCTATCATCAATGTTGTGTAATTAATGAGACAAAAGTTTCATCAAAATAACAAGTCATAAAACATTGTCATAAAGACCTCGACTTTATAGAATTGAAGAAATATTATTATAGAGAAATAGTTAAAATCAATGGAAAAATATTAGTCATTGATGATGACTTAACTTAATAAGTTGTGTAAAAACAATGAGAGTATATATAACACAATAAAACAAATATGAAAAGATAATTTATAGTTATATATTTCTTAAATATCTCACATATTTGATTTTGTAAGTGTGAAGCAATTTATACATGAAATAACTAGGAAGTATTTTCATAATCAAACTAATTGTAGTGATAGATTAATAATTTTATTCAAAATATTATTATGATCTAAATCAATGTGCAAAAATTAATTCATAAATCAAAATTTAAAGAGAACATATCATGATTTAAAGCATCTTATTGTCTCAAAATTTTAATTGAAATACTACAAATCCATCTGAACATATATGTAAAGATATAACATAATATATTGAGAACAATAGTTAAACCTATTGTAATTTCAAAATTATTTTGGATAATGAAATTATTGCATTAATAAAAATATCATATGTGGCAACATGCAATAATATATGTTATTTTATATAACTCAAAATTTTTCAATCATAAAGACATGCTATAAAGAAAATTGACATGCAAAATCAATTTATTAATCATATGACCAAGTTATAAATTTCACATGTATCCAAAGAATCTCAATTTTCTAAATCAAAATATTATTGTGTATTAAACAACTAGAATAAAAAAATATATTCCATACTATATCACCTTTAATACAAAAATATCATGCAATCCAAAAGTTCACATCTATATCTAAATTTTTCTACTAACGACAGTATAACTTCTAATAATATAAATTTATAAAAACTATTAAACACTTACCTATTTGTATAACTTGATGTACAAAATATTAATCCTTTATAAT
The DNA here is from genome assembly GCF_004353265.1 of Vitis riparia. Classification (NCBI taxonomy): domain Eukaryota; kingdom Viridiplantae; phylum Streptophyta; class Magnoliopsida; order Vitales; family Vitaceae; genus Vitis; species Vitis riparia. Next base: position 7,693,175 of record NC_048449.1, read on the forward strand.
ATGTAAATATTATCTATATGCTTGTTATCATAGCTTCAAGTTATAATATATTCCATTATAACTTTTGCTTATATAAATTTCATAAAGTTGTACAAAATTGTTAGTTAACAATTTTGTTCTTTATAGCATCTAGCTATAAGAAAGTACATATTAGCAACTTTGACATAACCTTTGATTAGCACAAAAAATATTAATTTTCTTATTTTCATAACTTTGAGTTATGAATAATGATATTTATATAATTTCTGGTTATATAAAAAAATTATGTAACTTCTAGGTACATAATTGTTCATTGACAATTTTGTTTTGTATAACTTTTGGTTATACAAGAGAATTAGAAATTGTATGCATAACTTCTGGTTATAAAACAATTGTTAATAAAAATTGTTTTCCATAATTCCTATTGTGAAAAATGAGTGAGTATGAAATAAAAATTAAAAGCCAATATTTTTAGAAAATATTCAAATTTGTACATGGCTTCAGGCTATGAACTATTTATGTATAACTTCTAGTTACACAATATAATTAAAAGAAATTAAATAAATTAAAAGTTAATATCTTTCATAACTTCAAGCCATGGTTATTTTGTCAGAACAAGAAAATATTTAAATTTGTACATAACTTCAAGTTATAAACTGTTTATATATATATATATATATAAATAAATTTGTGCATTACTTCGAGTTATAAACTTTCATTATATAGATTTATACATAACTTCAGGTTATGAACATTTATTTATTTATTTATTTTATAACTTTTGGCTATATAATATTGTTTAGTAAAAATAAATAATTAGGGATCATATGCATAACTTTTGGTCATATTTTGTAATTTTGTAATTTTTCCCATAATTTTTAGATATAGGAATTGCACATATTTTTTCATAACTTCTGGTTATAGGGATTGTACATATTTTTCATAACTTCTTATTATGAAATTACTCTATAATTTATAATTTATCCCATAACTTCTAATTATAAGGATTGTACATATTTTTCATAACTTCTGGTTATAAATTTACTTTATAATTTATAATTTATCTCATAACTTTTTGTTATAGGAATTATGTATATTTTTGTATTCAAATAAAATAAGTGAAAATAGAGAGTCAAATGGTAATAAAATAGAAAATCATGATAAAAGTTTAACACATACCTTTTTGTGAGAAAGAAGAGAGAAAAATCTTTCTATTTCTATTAAAGGAAGAACGTCTTTCTATTTCTCTAAAGAGAATAACGTCTTTTTATTTTTCTAAAGAGAAGAACGTCTTTCTTTTTCTCTGAATAGAGAAAAATCTTTATATTTCTTTTGTAGAGACTATTCGTGCTGATAACGTGTTGTAAAACAAAGGAAGAGAAGAAGAAAGTAAGAAAGAGAATATTAGCATGTAGGAAGAAAATATAATCAATTTTCATTAGATGTATTTCCCTTTTATAGGGAGTTGCAAAGAGATACATGAATATGCATGATCATCCACAAGTTTCCATAATCAGATAAATTCTCATATTTTATAACAGTTTTTCATTTTTTAGTTAATTTTTTTCCAAACCCTAAATAATTTTTTAAGCATATTGATTTTGTGGTAGTTGTTTTGTATTTTATAAAATAAATTACCTTTTATTTGGTCAATAAAAAAATAAAAAAAAAATTATTTTGATCATATCTTCTCTTTGTCTATTGTTATTATTAGTAAAAATACGAAATAATGAGTTTTTATTTGACAATTGTTTTTTAAAATGATTTTCTATTATCAAAAAAAAAAAAAAAAACATATTTGATAACTAGAAAACATTTGTTGTTTTCTATTCTTAAATCAATAATTGTGATGTTTTACATCTTTTAGTTGTTTTCATTTATTTTCTTTAAATTGTTTTAAAAACTAATTATACAAATGGAGAATAAATACAAATAAATCATTAAATATAAAAATTATTTTAAAAATATTCAAAACAAGTTAAAAATATTTCAAAATTTTAAATTAATTTTTTTTATAAAACATCAAATAATAATATATATATAAAAAAAAGCTATCTTTCAGAACTGTTTTCCAAAATAGTTACCATGACTTAAGATTGCCCATATGATTTATTTTCTCAATACTATCATTAAATAAAAATATTTAAAAAAACACTAGCTAAAAAACCAAATTAAAACAATTTTTTTTTTAAAAAAAAAGAATAATCCCAATAATTTATTGATTAAAACAAAAAAAAGTTTCTTAAAATAATTTTATGTTCTTCAAAAAAAAAAAAACATATTTAACATTTTTCTGTTCTTAAAATATAAAACATACCAATTTATGAGAATATATTTTAATTATTTTTATTTATATTTTGGTGATTGTTTTAAAAATAATTACATCAATATAAAAATTAATTACAAATAAAAAAAAAATACAGGAATCAGTTTTTTAAAAATTTCAAGTTTGCAATGGAATTTATGTTTTATAAATATTATAAAACAATTTCAAAAACCATTTTCATAACTACTTTTGAAAAAAAAAGACTTCTCAAAGGAGCCTAATAATTTGGATATAAAAAATCAAATCAAAACATAAAAAAAATTATTAGGGAAAAGCTAAGATATAATCTCACAGCAATAGTCTACTTTCACCGAAGAAAAGCTGGTAGTGCGAAATTCGCAGCAGATATTTCCTAATAATTAACGAATTTTTTTAGTATATACAAAACAAATCTCTAATAGAAAATGTTAAAATTTAAGAAATTCATTTGACTAGTGGGCCGAGTGATGGTTCCAGAGGCTTCTGAAGCCACACAATGGAAATGGACTATATTACCCTTCTAATTTTCTCAAACATTCTCCATGGAAAACTCAGAAAAGTATCTAAGAACGACACCGTTTAGACAGAAGACAATACGACAAGCTTCTATTGCGCAATAATTTTCCTACCCTTTCCCAACTTTCCACTGGGTTTCTTTCTTTCCAAGCACCCGCCTCACTCTCCTTTTTTTCTTTCTCCTTAAAAACCTCTCTTTCTCTCTCTAGATTCCTATTGCTGCCTCTGTAAACCCTTCTTCTTTCAGAAATGTTTGCATCTAGGGTTTTGTTTCGCTCGACGAGGACCCTGCTGGCACAGGGTCGCACGTCCTCCCTTCTGGCTCCTCAGAGCCACCTCAATACCTTCCTGATCGGCGAATCCACTGACAAGGTACCAAACCCTTGTTTTTCGTTTCTTGTTATGAATAGGGTTTTGTTAGGGTTTTAGGGTTTCTATTATTTCCATCTGTTTTTATTGTCAAAGAGTTTATTTTTCGTGTTCTAATGATCTCTGTAATATTTTTTTTTCTTTTTTGGAATTATTTTGAGTTTCTTTTAATTCCTTGTATTTTCAGAGTTCCATTTTTATTTTTATTTTTTGTGTGGGGTGGGGGGAAAGGATAGAGAGGGTGGAACTTTTTCAAATGGGTTAGATGTGATGTGATTTCAAGTTGTGCAAGTGAAAAAAATAATTTTTGTATTTCTAATAGCCTTTGAAACAAGTTCATTGTGGTTCTGAAATTATATGGGAGCTTAGTTTTGTGTACTATGTGATGAATTTACAATTGATGAGTGGAGGTGCGGTTTTTCCCACTCTTTCACCCCGTTTTGTAATTAGAATGAGGAAGAAACTGGACGTGAAATAGATAACAATGGAGTTTGTAATTTTACTTGAAACATTGGAAATGTGGCTTCAAGCTGGTGTTGAGATATTTGGATTTGTGGTTCTAATTGTATGTAAGATTCAAATTTAGGGTGTCTTTGTTACCGGAGACCACAACCTTTTTAAGTAGTTATTTGATTTGACACTGTGGTTCATATCATGAATCGTATATTACGGGGAACATCAGTTTAATCATGAACACCTGTTAGTACTTGGCATTTTTGTTTGTATAGTGGGCAGTGCATTTATTTATTTATTTTTTTCGGTTCTGGGAAGCTCTTTGTATGCTTGGGTGGCGGATGTTTTGGATGATCTGGGTGAGGAGGGTTCACTGGAATCCATGTTTCATTAGACATTAATGATTGGAAGCAGGATTTCTTCTCAAGCTTCAAGGAAAGTCTATGAAGAGGGAAGTTAAGGATAAAGTGGTAGGGATGGATTTTAGGAATGGAGTTTTATCTCTCAATTACAATTCCCTTCCCTATGGCCATCATTTGGATTTCATGGGTCCCTTCAAAAGCGTGTTTTTTTTTTCTTTTAGCATACGAATCTAGTTGGAGCAAAGTGTTGATCATGGATCAGATTCAGAAGAGAGGGTAGGTGTTGGCAAAGAGATGTGTTCTTTGCAATTGCAAAGATGAATCAATAGATCACATTCGCATTCATTGCGTCATAGTAAAGGCGCTAGGGCAACTTCTATTCTCTTTGTTTGGCATTGCTTGGGTCCTTTTTCCTATGGTTAGAAACACTCTTTTAGGTTGACATGTTTTTTCTGTGGGGACGAATCGTAAGACAGTTTGGAAAGCTCCTCCCCTTTGCATTTTTGTGGACAATGTGGATGGAAAGAAATCAAAGAGTGTTAAAAAATAGGGAGCAGCAGATGCAAGCAATGAAACGCTAATTTTTTTATAGCAATCTTGTGCCATTGGTTAACTTGTACATAAAAAGAAGGTTCAATATCTCTTATTTATTTTGTAGATTGGGTTGGTTCTAGTTGAGGGCGATAGTGGTTGTTTTTTGTATCCTCTCTTTCTGTGGCAACGCCTTTTGGTACCCATTGTATATGTCCTATATACCCTCATTTATAACATCCTTTTTTCATATCTATCATATTTATTGATTTAATTATAAAAAATACTTATGCTTTTCTATTTCTAGGTGGTTGCAACCCAGGTGTCTCTGTTGCATCACCTGGTCCACAATGCCTCCATCTTTCAAAGATTTGGAATCTCTTCATCTGCATCTCCTCAAACTAATGAAAAGGAGACAACCCAGTCTGGAAATGAACAAGGCACTGTAGAGAATGATGGTGCTCCTGCTGATGCTGAGCCTGCAAAAACAAATCAAGCAGAAGAATCAGGTTCTAATTCAAAACCTCAATCTGAATCTGTGAAAAGAAGGGGAAGGGGTACTAAACGAACTGCGTTTTCTGATTCAGATTCAGAGGGTGACCTGTCAATGGATGATCTGATGAAACTTGTGGTGGAGAAGGAAGAACTTCTGAAGATGAAGAACAAAGAGATTGAAAAAATGCAAGATAAAGTTCTCCGTAGTTATGCAGAAATGGAAAATGTCATGGAGAGGGCAAGACGCGAAGCAGAGAACTCCAAGAAGTTTGCCATACAGGTTTGTTTGTTGATCTTTTTCAGATAACTGTTACTTTGTTCCTCGTGGGAAAGTTTGTCTTACCCTTTTTTTTTTACTTGCAAATTATGCTGCAGAATTTTGCAAAAAGCTTATTGGATGTTGCAGACAATCTGGGAAGAGCCTCTTTGGTAGTCAAAGAAAGTTTTTCAAAGATTGATGAATCTAAAGATACTGCTGGAGCTGTTCCACTTTTAAAAACACTTCTGGAGGGTGTTGAAATGACTGAAAAACAGCTTGGAGAGGTAAACACATTATTTTTCATTTGTCATCTGTAAGTGCTCAGCCTTATTACCACCTTTACAAGTCATTGATTAATGGTTAAACAGAGGTTCATATACACACACATGCACATGTCAGCCAATTCAATTTCAGCCTATCAAGTGTGTTATATTTGCTAAGTTCACAATCTACCATTCATTTAAATATGCGCTAAAAGTTCTAAGATTTGTCATGTGATTTGGAAGTGTGCTTATGATTTATGGTTATTTTTTATTTCAGGTTTTTAGAAAGTTTGGCATGGAAAAGTTTGATCCAACAAATGAACAATTTGATCCACATAGACATAATGCAGCATTCCAAATCCCAGATCCTTCTAAGCCTTCTGGTACTGTTGCTGTGGTTCTGAAGGTAATAATAGCTAACAGCTTAGTTGTTTTCTAAATGATTAAAAAAACTAAAGATTCTTGCATGCTCTTTTAAAGAGAAGCAGCGCTAGTGTCGTGTGTGTGCTCATTTTTTTGTTTTCCTTTTTTTTCTTTCTATATTGTTGTGGTGGTAGGGGGTGGAGTTTTGTGTGTGCATATTGGGTTTGGTGGGGTGTTGAGGTAGTTGATTTGGTTGCGATGCTTTTTATTTTGTATAGGGGGGTGTCAATTCAGTGGTTGTTTTCTGTTCAAAGAAAACACGAGTATTAAATATAGTGGCATTTCTTAGAAGGGTGCATTTGGATTTTGAACATAACGTAAAATTAACCTCGTCATTTTTGTTTCACATTGTGATTAGAACAATTAGGTTGTTTCGCTTATGTGTGTTGTAAGCAGTTGGGATGGTATTTTGGTTATTGATGAATGATTGATACTGTTGACTTAATTTCGTATCAATTTCCAGTATCATTTTTAGTGACTTTTCAGAGGTGTTTGATTTTTGTTTCAAAGAAATGTCCAGATGGCTAATTATGTATTATAAGCAACATGACTAAAGTACTCTCTTTTGGTCTGGGATGCAGGCGGGATACATGCTCCATGATCGGGTTATTCGGCCAGCTGAAGTTGGCGTGACCCAAGCGGTGGACAACAATGTAACGGAGGCATAAAATGGCACAGTAGAGTTTTTTACTCATAATCCATCTACAGTTTTGCACCTCTTTGTGGAAGTACTGATTCAATATTTTCCCCTATTAAGATTAGCTTTAGAAACTGTCTCATAGAACAATTTTTTTTCCCCAATCTGAGTCGTTATTGATTGTTCATCGATATAAACGGAGGGCAGGCGTCACTTATGGTTGTCCCAATCTGAGCTAGATGTGGGCTAATATCATGGAAAGTGCACCGCATGAATCGAGTAATTATTGGTAGTGCTGGGTAGTTAGCCCTGCAAGTAACACTGATTTTTGGAGTAGACACCATCAATGGCCTGTTTTCTAGTTCTATGGAATAATGGAAGCTAACATCATTGTGTTCTAAATTTCTTACGAGTCTCTCTCATGTCATCTTAGCTATGCATTTTGGATACTAATTCTTGTTGATGGTGCAACATATTTGAACATAGCCCAACATCTAGTTCCGTTTTAATTAATGTGCATGACTTCCCTTTAACTAATGAAGATGGTTTAAGGGGTTATTTTTAAAATTCTGTTAATTCCATTCATACCCATTTAAGTTACTAAGTCATCATTGATCTAAAATCTTGCACGATATTTAAGACCAATGTTGAATTCTTTTTAAAATTTCGTAAATTGGTAAAATTTAAAACCAATGGTAGTGATTAATAAACAAACTAAATTCAGAAAATAAATTTATTTTCAACAAAAAACTAAAAAAACAAACATTTAGAAAAAATAAAAAATTTATATATTTTAAAATTATTTATCTTTACATATAAAAATTAAATAAATGAAATTAATTTAAAATTAACCTTTTTATTTTTATTTTTACTTTTACATTTTTTTTCTATTTTTTTTCCTTCATATTTTTCCCTGTACTTTCCCACAACCAAACATAGCCTGAAGTGGCATCATAGGATTGGTATTACAGAGTACAGACTGCACAAGAAACTGTTATTTCTCACTTAGAAATAATAAATCAATAAGCTTCCAGGTCCAATACCTTATTTGCCAACTACTGGAGCTCTGTTCCCATGGCTGAAATTGTATACTTGACAAACTTCTTCTACCGCCCTATCGCAAGAAAGTGCCAAAATATGAATAAATAATGACCCTCATGGTGCACTAGAGGCCTGACTGCTGCGCAGAATAATTTACATACATAAAGCAGTAAAATAATGTAACTGCGTTACATCCTTCTTTCCCTGTGTACCGGTGGCAATATCAAAGCCTAAGCTATAAATTAAGAGAAACCATAAACCAACCCTATAATTTAATTACAAGATGAAGATACATTCCAATCCCCTATTTCCCAAAGCAAGATTGTAGGATATGCATTGGGCACCATTACATGTTGCCAAATGATGTTAGTGCATGACAACTTCTGTGTATCAACCCATTTTTTCCCTTAGCCCACCTTTGTCCATTTTCTCCAACACCCCCTCCTTGTTTTCATCTTTAGAATCATTGCTGTCATTATGGCCTATCAAGCACAAACCCAAGTCTAAGCCGCCTTCCGATTCTTGTGGGGAAAGAACATTTCTGTCTGATGCCTGCATTGCAAAACAATCGATCAGATCCTGGAACTATTTGCCTGATTGTCATGAACAATATTAAATACAACAATCTTCCAATGGAGTTAACAACATAGACCCCCGTAATTTCCTAGTTGTCGGAAGGGGGAATGACATGTGGGAAGAAATTTCCTTTTTTATATTAACTGGTCAGCTTAATTCCAACACTTCAGTAAAACTAGATCATTTTAAGCAAAATCAGAATCAATAACCAAGCACATGCAAACAGTCCGGCAATCCAGGAAACCTAATGTAGTTTGTTTCTCATTCGTTTTTGTTTTTGTTTTACTGTTAACTTGCACCATATTTGGTAGGAGAGGAGAAGAGAAAGGAAATATTTTTTATAAAAAAAAAAAAAAAAATCCCTTTTATGTGGTTTGATTTGGTTCACCGAGTCATAGAGAGAAAGAGGAGAAAGGGATAAAAGAAATACCAATATAAAAAATTTTCCTCCCAGGCACCTAAATTTCCAACTTAGAAGAGTATGAGAGAGTTCAGAACAGAAGCTATGGTATGACATTTGATATGATGTCCTGAAGGGTTTGGATATCTTCCTGTCTCCATTATCTCTTAAACAAAGGAAAATACCAAAGTGCTCTCTTCTGATTCTCCTCATATTTTTTGTTTTCCTCTATTTTTCATGACCAACCAAATGCTACCATTAAAAAAACAAATTAAGGTGCGAAAGACGAATCTAGAAGATGAGAACATTCTCAACTATAGGCAAAGGAAACAATAACCAGCACCACGTAGAGAAGAGAGAAAAATATAAACAAAATAAAGATGAAAGGTGGGAAAAAAAAGGGAATCTGAGGACTGTTGTAAAAAGGATGACACCAATTGCTGGAACTGAGACTTGCGGACGAAAAAGGAAAATTAGTGTAAGCGTGTTACCTCAGATTCTTCCATTAAAATATTGTTGATGTTAAACTTCCCATCAAAACCATCAATCTTGGATGTTGGCCTTGTTGTAGATTGGTTATTGCTGGCTTGAACTCCACCTTCAGCCTTTCTTGCAGCCTCCTTTTTCTGTTCCTCTAGCACAGAAACCTGTACAATGAAATTTATAAACTTGCTAGTAATATTCATACTAGCCAAGAGAAAATGACAGCTATTATATAAAATATGCCTTTTATTTCCAGCCTTACAATACCCTGCCCTCAGTTGGATATACAGACCAGGTCTGCAACTTGAGCAGGTTGAACCTGACCTGATCCCCAAAATGTACAACTCTGGGTTGATAAATCTCAACATGTCCTAATGTTGGCTTGGGTTTGCTTGGGGCCTTATCAATCCAAGCTCAACCCCAAATCAACCAGAAATGTACATCTATTATCATTTTATATATGCATTATTCATATGATTTTTTTTATATAAATATTGAAAGCGTGTCAATGGGGAGCAGCAACCCTATTGCAAGTTCTTATGTTGTTCTTAAAACAGATTTTAACTTCTATCTATGAAGGCATTACTATGGTAAAAACAACATTCTTTTTACGTATATTTAATTCTTTGATTATGTTTTAATTGACACAATAAGGAATGCAAAGGACATAATCTTTAAAAAGGAGAGTTTTTTTTTTTTTTTTTGTTTAGTCAAATCAAGTACTGGAAAACCCACTCGAACCCAACCAAACCTGATCATGTGTTGAGAATCTCCAACATGAGGTGAGATTGGGTATGCTTCCAATTTATCCCAGTTGCAGCCCTAATAAATACATCAAGTTTTCTTTGTCTTACATATAAAACTTTCCTTGGCCTTCCAGAACATATGGCCACACTGGCAATCAACATCCATTGTGGCCAACCCTCCCACATCACTTGGCTTCAGTCAGTAACTAGGTATCACTTCCTACCACAGTGGTTTCATGGACCTCTGTTTGTTTCAGCAGAAAGTAGTTCTAGCTTGGACAGCAGTCAGTGTCTCTTCTAGGTTAGCTTTGGAAAAGGCTTCTTTTAAATCCCCGTTTTCCCCCTTTTGATAGCTCAAGAAAATAAAAATAACACAAAATTTAGGGTTCCATTTATCCTGATGATCACTTGATCATGAACCCTTGTGGAAATTCTTCATGGTAGTCTGGTTACCTTCACAGAAAAACATTCTCTCTTCTCAGGCTCCTTTCCCTTTGCAGGAACTGAGGGGATAAAAAAAAGGAAGAAGAAGTTCACAAATTTACCTGAATTCATTGTAGGAACTATTTTCCATGGAAACAAACAAACAGGAAAATTTTTGCGCAGATATTATAATGCCACGTTTTTCACTCATAAGTTCATCCTGATCCATTTTTCACTCAGAGGTGCCAAAACCCAAACCCTACCTAAACCTTAAACCCTAAAGCCCTAACTCAGAAAAAAAAAAAAACCCAGAGGGCCGTAATCAAACTAACAAAATCATAAACTCTTCATTAAATGCTTAGCTATGAACACAAAGCACGTTTCTTTTCTTTTGAAAGCAAAACTTGCATTAAAATTTGCCTCCAAAAACAAAGAAAAAAAAGTCCAATCTGTCGTATATCAAAAACCCGTAAAATCCAAACACGTAAAGAAAAAAAATACAAAATAATTGTACATTTAAAAAAAAAAAAAATTCTCTTACTCAGGAGAACTATAACTCACATCTCAAGCACTAAACCCTACCCAAACCCTAAGCCCTAAACCCCAGAAGAAAATACCAAAAACTAGAAACGATTAAAACGATTAATTCTGGAGTTTTGGAGAACGAAAGCTTACCGGAGTGTACCGGAACTTCCTTCTTGGCGGCTCCTCCGGCTTGCCGAAGCTCCTCTCGGCGTCGCCGGAGGTCAGTGGGGTCCATTTACAGAGCAGGAGGCGAGAGCCGGTGTTGCTGTTGTGGCCATTGGATTGAGAGTTGTGATAAGACACGGTGGACGATGACGACGATGACACGTGGACCCACTTCTTCTTCCATCTTCTCACCGGACCGTTGAACACGGTAGCGGGGCTGTAACGGGACGATGCCCGGCCTAGTCGGGACCCGACTCCTTCCATGTACCCCCGAAATATCGGGTTTTCGGCTGTTTATGAGTATCGTTGGGGTGAGAGATCGAGCACCAAGCCAGATTTTTGGTGTCGATTGGATTTGTAGTGGGAGTTGAGTAATTTGAAACCACGTGGCACTTGACTACTATTCCACGTATAAAAGCATTAATATTTTAAGGTTTCTTTAACATACAAAATATTCCTTGGTATGATATCTTCATCAAAGTTTTCCACGTTATTTAATTTTCATATCCTTCCTTCTTATTCTATTCTATTCTTATGCTTATTTCCACGTATCAAACACGTATTCAAAAGTTTTTTTTTTCAAAAAAAAAAAAAAAAAACCTTAAAAAATACAAAGCTAACAATAACAAAGAGAATAAAAAATGTAAGATGATGATTCCACGAGATAATTGTTTTTAAGATAGTTTTCTATTCTGTAAAATAAAAATCAAGAAGACACGTTAAATTATTAAAATTTATTTTATATTTTTTTGTTCTTAAATATAAAATATGATGTTCTTAAATAATGTTTTTTATGATTATTTTAAAAAATGATTATATAAATATGTTAAAATAAAATATTTAATGTAAAAATTTAAAATATTTTAAATTTGTAAATATATTATTATAAAATAATTTTTAAAAATTATTCTCCAAAATTGTTTTTGAAAATACAAATTGTTTCCTTCTACATCCGAAACGCACCGTTTTCGATATATAAACTAAGCCCCACTTCATCAAACAAACGGTGTCGTTTCATCCCTATCACATTCTTCTTCAAGCCTCCCTATCTTCAATACACCAGACAGCCATTGCCATCTCAGAAGCCAACGACAATGGAGCTCCACTTCTCCACAACGCTCCTCAAATTCAGACCACCTCTCTCTCTCCTCTCTCCCATCACCTCTCTCTCCCTTACAACCCCTCTTCTCCTTCAACCCAAAAAAAAACTCTCCAATCTTCACACACTCTCTTATTCTCGCCAATTCTTTCATCCCCAACACCCATCTCACAGAAATTCAATCCATTTCACAGCTTTTTCATCTCCTGCTTCCGTAGCTTCCGCAAAAGACCGCTTACCGGCTGATGTTGAGGTCACGGAAACTGAAGAACCCAATTCAAGAGTGAGTCTCCAATGATAATTATCACTGTGTTCCCATTAATTTTCTGTCCCATATTTCTTTGAGTAGTATGCTTTACCATAAATTTTTGTTTTAAGGATTCAACATGGTCGTTTTTTTTTTTTTTTTTTTTTTTTTTGCTCAATTTTCATTATGATGAACTATTCAGTCTGTCATTATCTTTTTCTCTGAACTTTAGCTAACCCTTATTTTTTAAGTTTTCTTCTGCAACAATTCAAAATTTGTGTTTTCCATGTTATTGAATTTTTATAAACCAATCCAACTGCTTTTTTTTTTTTTTTTTTCCCTTCTTGTTTTTTTTAGTATAGGTTTTTTAAATCTTGTGCCCAAATCAAGATGTATATTTCCTCTTTATTTTTCATTAGCTCTTGAGTATACTTGTTGATTTGGAAGGACACCTATGCATATGTTTGTCAATTGTCATTGAAAATGGTTGAATCACCAACTCCCCCAACAACCCCCTTGGTATATCTATGGCTGAAAAAATGCAAATAAAAGTTTGAACTTAAAGATGCTCTGGTATTGCAATTGGATCTGATGGGTGTTTTCAAGATCCATAAATTCACATGGATTTCTCTGTGCAGGTTAGGTTGAGTGTAGAAGTTCCGGCAGTTGTTTGTGAGGATTGTTACCAAAGGGTCATACGTGAATTTACAAAGCTGGCAAAGGTGTTTCTCAGCTACACCAATTAAGTTTCCACTTCATATAAATTGGTTTAAGATCACATGGAGTAATGAGAAACAACACCACTAGGAATTACATTGTTTAATCAAGCAACCTTTCATCAAATTTTTGGTCCTCATCAATTTTCTGAATCAGTGCAGCAGTACTCATGAGTCATGAGTAAGCCTATATAGTGACTTTTTTTTTTTTTGAAGTATAAAGTCAAATGTTTCAATTGTGAAAGTTTGAAATGCAACTTTCTTGTAACAATAACCTTTGAAATTTAGCGTCATTTGTCATTGCAGATCTTGTATTAAGCTCTCAATATCATTCATCTTTACAACTTGTGGGATCACTGTTTTACTCTATATAAAATGTAAAATGGAGTGCTAGGATATGTCAATTTATTTGGTCGTGGTTTCTGGATTCTGAAAAAGAGAGAGTGATTCATGCCACAAATTTGTTTCATGTACACAGATCCCTGGATTTCGCCCTGGGAAGAAAGTTCCAGAGACTGTTCTTATAAATCATATTGGGAAGAAAAATGTTCAAAAGGCTACAATTGAATCTATATTGAAGAGGACCTTTCCACATGCCATGTCTTCGGTACGTTGTTCTAACAGTTCGTTACACCTTTTTTCTTTTGTTTATACTTTTTGGCTATGTTATGAAGAGAGCATCTTCTAGGCGTGCTAATTTGAATCTAACCCTTGAGATTGTCTTGGGTTCTGCTTCACTAGTTGCATTTATGTCTGTAGATGCTGACATGTTCAAAGTTTGTTTCCCATAAAAACAAAAATTGCCTCATATTAGTTTAATTGTGCACACTCCAAAGAAGGAAAATAATCATGCATTTACCATTAACAGTTTTTAGACCTGTTAAACTGGCATTAGCTGTCTAGACGAAAACCAGAAACCTTTTAGCATTGAAATGCTTTTTTCGGTTGGTAACTGTTCTAACTTCTAAGAACTTTAGCATGCTTTCTTTCATGAGAAACAGTGCAACGAGTCTTCCAACTTATACTTCTTTTTTTTTTCAAGAACTTCAATACTGAGATATTGAGTCATATTTTGATTTGAGTTGTTAACTGTGGTCTTTTGAGCGTTTTCAACAATAGGTGACTGGGAGGGCTCTGAATGACTCCATCCGCATTGTAACCAAATTTTCAGATATGGAAGAAACCTATTCTTCACAAAAATCTCTGAGGTATGTTAGATATGCATCTTTTATGGCACTATTCATTTGCAAGCTGATATCAGTTTCTTATTACAGCAATACACACAATTGCTACCCGTCACTGTCTTCTATCTCTGTAGCATTGAACAGAGAGGAGACAGCATATCTATTTGCAGTATACATGCATAAATATTTGGATCTGATTTGATTTGTGGTCTAGATATGATATCATTGTTGATGTGGCACCTGAAGTCAAATGGGTTCCTGAAAATGGATACAAGAACTTGAAGATTGTTGTTGAGATAGACAGTGACATAGATGCTCAGAGAGCTTCTGAACAAGAGTTAAAACGTCGTTACAAGTCTGTCGGTTTGCTGAGAATTATAACTGACAGGGGACTACAGGTAAAGCATGTTTAAGCTAGTTTATTATTTTTATTGTTAGTCTGATATATATTACAGGTCTATATTGTAACAACTTAAGCTTTTGGGAAAGTTGGTAACTTAAGATGGTGTCAAAGTGATGGTTAACTATTTAATTAAGGATTGTCTGAACTATTAAGATTTGGAAGAAAATGTGTTTAAATAGGTTTCCAAATATGGTTTTCAAATTTCCGAATATGAAAACATGTCTAAACTTCCGTATGTCTTCCCAGTTGCAAAACACAGGAAGTTATTAAGTTGCATCTTTTATGTGTTAGTTTGGCAAAGATTGTGATATGTATTGTGAGTTAGAGGCTTTATTATTCTATGGGTGGTAAAGTTTCTTCCTATTTTATCCTGAATTTAGATGTGCTTTGCATTGTATTGATCAGAATATATTTCATATTCACTGAGGTTCAGTAAAGCAGCTGAACTAAATTGATCGCATATGAAGCCCTTTTGTATTTATGATATGAAGTTTGAAATTTATAACAACTTGAAACTTTCACAGATTGGTGATGTTGTTGTCCTTGATATATCAGCAACAACAATAGACCAAGATGAATCAAATGTTCAGAAAATTCCATCTGCAGAGAGTAAAGGTTTGCCCATACTCATTTAAGGTTGCCTTTCATATTACATCATGTTCTCCTTCCTCAACTATATTTTCCATTGGTCTTTCTTGATATTTACCTTATATGTAATCTTGGCTGCAATTCCTACCAACATTGATGCCTAAAGTTTCCTAGGAAAACACAGACACAGTTGTCCATGAATGGCATGGATGTCAGGTGTCTAAACCTCAGAAAGAAAAGGAAAAAACAAAAACCCAAAAGTACTAAGTTACAGACAAGTAAATGAAAATAATGAGGTTGATGTATGAAGAAGCCATCAAAATGCTCAATTTCAGTTTTGGAGAGATATTAACCTAATTGATATGTAACTCCTGGCCACATGATATATCTTTTTTCTGTCATGATAAGTGCTGAAAAAGAGAATCATGTATTGAATGACCATGTGTTTCAAATTGGACTACTTGGCCTATTGGTCACCTGAGGAACCTATCAAGTGATTGGTCCAAGGAATAATTGATATATCTGGGCTGCATGGCATCCAATCTGCTATAACTCTACTTGCTGATAATAATTTTTTATCAATGAGACATAGAGTAAGAAAATGTATTTCACTTGTATGACAGGCCAACATTATATCAGTTGGTGAATACTATTGCGTTGCACAATTAAAAGCCTCAATTGTTCTGCTGCATTTTTCCTCTATTGCTGTTTATATTCTTACTAATTAAAAGTTGGTTCAACAAAGTTCCATGTTAATATCAAGGATTTATTTCTGTGAGTTTAAACATTATCTAACATGTAAGGAAGTTGTTTCACCTCCAAAATGCATCAATGATTATTTATTCTATGGGGTCTAGCTCCCAATGAAGTGTCCGTTACCTCATTGCTGTTCTTTTTGCAGGTTTTCACTTTGATACAGAAGATGGTGATAAAGTCCTTCCAGGCTTCCTTGACTCAATAATTGGCATTCGACAAGGTGAAACAAAGTCCTTTCCACTAGTATTTCCTGAATCATGGAGACAAGAAAATCTCCGTGGTGTTCATGCTCAGTTTACTGTGAGTTCCTTTTGGCTATATTTTGTCTATATTTCTATGTACAACTAGGCATTTTAGTTTGTGAAATTGTGGCAAAGTATTTTCTTGCATCGAGCTGTTATTTTTCCTTGAATTGCTGAGTTTCAGGAAAATGTGTGTTTCAAGCAGTTAATTTTTTCTATCCTACTTTTCCCAATTATGGATGAGCCACATACCCAAATTATTAGGTACAGTTTTGCAAATTAATGAATTTTTTTTTTCCAAAATTGGTAAATTTCATTAAGAAAAGGCTGAAAATAGGTAAGTTCTAAGGCTTTGTTTGGGATGCAGTATTGCTAAAAGCTCTTTTTGAAGCCCAATAAGAGCTTCTAGATATGTTGAGATGATTTCACGGAAAGGGCTTTTGGCTTGGAAAGAGTTCAATATGGTAGTTAGAGCAATGTTGCTTATTGGAAACGCTTTTTTTTAAAAAAAAAAACTTGTGTAGAAAGCAGCATACCAAAATGACTCCTTTGAAATTATTGCTTTCACTTCTACTCCAACTTTTAATTAAAGTTAAAAACAAGAAGCTATCCCAAAAGGAGGCCTAAGTATTTCAACTTTGGCTTTGAGCTTTGATTCAAGACGTGATACAAATCCAAATTTACTTCATTTTCAATTGAAGTCAAAATTTTGAAACCATGATGTTAACTGTTATTTTCTTTTCTTTTTTTAGGTTGAATGCAAGGAATTATTTTATAGAGAGTTACCTGAATTAAACGACTCCCTTGCTGAGAAGCTTCTTCCTGGATGCACCACCTTGGAGCAGGTAACCCTGTACACTCTCACACGGTCTTCTTATACATTTCTGGTTTAAATTTCATATCGGCTTTGACCCTGCAATGAAAACTTCTGCTGTGTGAATCTGCAGGTCAAGGAATCATTGTTGCAAAGATGCCTAGAGGTGGAGCAAACAGCTAAAGAACAAGCAACAGATAACGCAATTCTAGACCAGCTTCACAAGGTAATCTTTTTTGTTCTGAAAGAGAGGCACTCAGATTTGATATATCTCATGGGTTTCAGTTAGTTTTTCCCCCTTAATAAAGCTTTATGCCACTTTTTCCCTCTTCTCAGTTGGTTATGGAGAAATTTTATTTGCGAGGGTTTATTATTTCCTGATAAAACCCAAGAATTTGTAAAGAATAACTCAATTTGACATTCATGATTGACAAATATAATGTTCCTTTGTGTGCTAAGAAAAATGCTAGAAACCATTGCATGAAATTCATTTGACACTGTTTTGTTTCTTTCCATGTATGTGTGGCATAGAGATGTACCTGGTTCCTTGTCCATAGACTCTTTATGGATCGCATTTGGAAGATTTATCTGGATGATATCCTCCCCGTATTTGTGTATAATATTTTCTCTTTTACATCATCATGATGGTTTTTTTTTTTTTTTTTGGTTATTTTCAGATGATTGAAGTAGATATTCCTCAATCCTTGTTTGAGGAACAGGGCAGGCAGCTCTATGGAGCCCAGCTTTTACAGATACAGGTGGGCTCTTATAAAATTACAGTTTCCTTAAGGAGAACAAATTTGCCAGCCATCGCTAATCTCCAATAGTATAGATTTCAGGCTAGTTATTTTTGTCATGAGCTCATTTCGGTAGCTCATGGTCCAAAAAATCCACAATGTCTCCCAGAAATCAACATTATCTATACGGATTTATGACTGTTTCTGTGTGACACAGGCAAATATGAAGCTTAATGAACAGCAGTTGGCATCTCTGTCAAGTCCGAAGGCCGTGAATGAATACCTGGAAAGCCAGAAGGAGAATATAACAAGTGTGATCAAACAGAATCTAGCAGTGGGAGACATATTTAGACGTGAAAATTTGCAGGTCAGCTTTCCTTTGTAAATATACCCACTAGTCTCTGCTCAATGCTCATCAGTGGGCTGCTTCATGTTGTGTTGTTTCCATTTAATATGAACAGGATCTCATTTACAAGTTACCCATATACAAACAATGAAGGATATGTTTGCTTTGTGTTGCAGTTTCCAACAGAGGAGCTTGTCAAAGAGGTGGAGAACTCCATTTCAGAATTCAAACGTCATAAACAAGAATACGATGAAGAGCGTATTAGAGAACAGGTTCGTCTGTTCTACCCTGTTAAAGTTTGGGCATGCTGTTGTCATTTCTCATTTGGGTTATTGGCTTATTCCTAGCTGTAAGAAACTGATCATCATTGAACAAAAAGGAATGGAAAGCATGTATAACTTTTTTCTTTTTCTTCCACATTGTATAGGTTCAGGAGGTGCTGGAAGGGGCGAAGGTCCTTGAATGGTTAAAAGAACATGCAGAGATTCAGTACAAAACCAGGTGAAAGAAAGCTGGGTTAGAAGATCAGGGAGAATGCAATGATTTTATTTGAATTTAAAAAATAACAATTTTGGAAATTTTGTCATCCCAGCCTAATGTTGTAAATACCATCGGACTTGTAGTCTTCACCATTGTAAAAGATACTCTTAGATCATATATGTTCTGATTTTTCCATGAACTCTTGAAGAGCACTTGGGTTTTAAATTGAAATGCTTAAAACAAATAAAACAAAAGCTGTAGCGCCTGCCTTCTGAAAAGATTGAACCTTGGACCTCACCTAGTTAGGAGCCAAGAAATAAGAATAACTAAGTTTTCTACCATATGTTAAACGGGTTTGGGTCAACCATTTAGTAAACATAAAAAATGGATTGTCACTATACATTTCAAATGGGTTGCTCTTGGGAAGACACAATACCAGATGCACGGGATGCTGGATGATTACATTACATAAGAGGACATGCTGCTAGAAGAAAGCCCTAACTGCCTCTCCTGGAATATCTGCCCAAGCTTCATGTACAGCGCGTGCTGCTCCTCGAAAGTAAGGTTCCTTAATATCTACACCACAAAAATCACATGTTTAGGGACATGAAATGACAAACATTTGTTCCCTTCACTTATTGGAGGGTTCAAGACCACAAAAAAGACTGTTCAATTATGTTTTTCTAGGCATCCTGTTATCCTCAGCATTCCAAATGACTAAATTTCAATTTCTTGGCAACTCCTTGGAAGCTACTGGAGTTGGCTTTCTATGGAAAAGAAGAATAGTCATCCATCTGGCTTTGAGATTATTTTACAACCAGATCAGATTATGAATCCTGTATCGGTTGATACAAGGCAGTTGGTCACAAAGTGGGCTTCAATAACCTTGGTGAGACCAATTGGCATATAGGAAAACCCTCCCCCTTGTTTATGGGATTAGACCCATGTAGGTGATAGCAATTTTCTCGTTCCCTGAGGTTACAGGTGGCCCCTATAGTTATCAACAATGCAAAATTTACCTGGTTCAAAATCATCTCAACCGAATAGCTTTGAGGAACAACAAATGACTGGTGGTAGATGTAAGCAAACACGGCCATCACCATCTGCAGAAATACATAGCCTTATGCTCACATACGTGTAAATCAACTAGCATTATATGCACAATAAATATAGAATTTAGATTTCTTAGTGAAAAGGCAATCTAGATCTGACATGCGGCCAGAGTGAAGGTGTTATGGTGGCAGAGAAGGGCTAAAATAGACAGCACAGAAAATAGTGAGGAGAGAGATGACAGCCAATGATTTGAAGAAAACATGAGCTTTCAATGCATCAGAATGGCAAAACAGGATCCATCTAGCCAATCCCAAATTATTTGGGTAAGGCAGTAAGCTGCATCTAGCTGGCCATTTTCAGCTAAAATATGCTAATGCACAAGTGTTTTTGTCTTGTCTCATGCCTATACCTTTATAATGCAGCATTCAAACGCTATAATGCTAATGACATATGCACAGCCAGCATCGGTTATAACATTTTCCCTTCAAGGCAAACAGTGCCTTAGTGTGTAACCAAACCCACCCCCTATTTGAATAAGGCTGGAAAGAATGTCCGCCAAGTTCTGATAAGGGAATGCTTCCCCCAACCAATAAAGGAAAGGTTATATATATATTCTTATAAGGCTGCACAAAACAAGGATTCAGAAAATACATCTCAGAGGCAACATAAACTAAAAATAAAATCAGGTCATGCCTGCAAACTATATTTCTTAGTTAATGACATGGTTTTTTGTGGGAATGTCAAGAATAACATTAAACAATGATGATAAAAAACATGATTACTATGAATAAATCAGTATAAAATTTTCTATCTTACCTGACAATCCATTCTGTCTGTAATTCCACCGTGTCCAGGAATACTATCTCCAAAATCCTGTAAAAATTCAGAGAAATCCTTATTTTTAATTTATTGTTGTGAGGTGGAGATAGGGAGCTCATTTCACATTAGTATAACTTTAAGCAACTGTGTTTAAAACAAGGGTGGACCTTGATTTTGAAAGCTCTCTTGAAACCACTAGCAAAAAAGCCACCAAAGGGTGCTATAATTGATGCAAACAAACCCAAGCATAAAGCATGCCACTGCACCGGCAAAACTGAAATCTCTTTCCAAGGAAACTGCAAGTTATCACCAAACATAGTTAATTTTCTGATAAACACCATGCATAAATTAAAGGTTAAAAAGAGGGAGTGAAACCTACCTGCATATTTACACAAGTTACACTAATAGAGAAACAAATAGAAGAGAGGGACAACTAAAAGGGCCCCAAACTTCATACCTTGCATGCACTATGCAAGCAGCCAAATTAATATAATAGTTTTAGGTATTCATGAGACAAAAAGGCTACATAAAAAAAAATAAAAAATAAAAAGTACAGAATTTTAGACACCAAGAGGAATTCAAATAGCAACTCTATATAAAAAGACCATGTGACCCAAAATATGGATTCTGGACAGAGTCACAGTGTTACTAATTTACCATCTAATATTCAAATAAACATTGTGTATTGCAAACAGAGTAAGACAGCTTAAAATTATTTTTCTCCCTTGCTCACTCATTTCAGTTAAAGAGTATAAGCAAAAATTTTAGTATAAAAATCTCTAGATAACTGACTCACCCATTGTGGAACCATTCTAGTAAAGGATAATGCTCTGGCTTAAAAAGTGGGTCAGGATCACATCGAAGCCAACCAGTTGATAAATCCTGCATCCATTTCCACCATAAGAGCATTGTTTGAAATAGTACAGGCATATTTCTTCAAACATGATGAATTTACCCTGTCAAAAGAATTACCTTCCTCGGACATGTCAGCCACGGGAAATGGCCCAGAATGTTTGCGAGCTGCATACAAATATACAAGTATCATGTTGATGGATTCCCAATCTCATAAAACCAATATCCGCCAAGCTAAAAAAGAATCCTAAAAACTCATCCTAGATCCACACTAGTTGATCTATGTACTTCCAGTACCAATCAAATATACCCAAAGAATGCATTATGAGTGATTGCAAAAACACCAAGCATTATGAGTGATTTAAACACAAAAATAACAAAAATTTAACAAAATCCAGATAAAACAAAATCATAGGGCTCTAGCATACAAGGCTATCAATAAAGGAACAAAATCCTCTGTGCAGAACAGAGGAGAATCCCAAGCGCATGCTGCTATTCCCTAATATAAGTTCATCTGCTTGAAAATAACAGTAAAGTCAGGCCACAGGAATTCCTAAACAATTGACTGAGGGAGAGGAAAACATATTTTACCTTCTAAAATCAATAGGAAATTCCAACATAAAAGAATGAAATTAGGATATATTAAGGCAAAATATGAATGCAATAGAAGTAATAAATCGGGACATACTAAGGCAAAAAGGGAATGCAATTGTGAAAATGAATATTCTGCTAATGATTTGGCAATCATCAGAACACATTCATTATCATACCACCAATCATATTTTAGGGAAAAAGAAGGAAAGATATAATTCCTCCTCATTAACCGATCAGTAATTATTATACAGAGTCTACAGCATGACACTACAGAATGTACAGATTCAACAAATCACTCTTTGTGATTACATAAGTACTTGGGAAGGTGCAATCAGTATAATAACTTCATATGATAAAAGAAAAACCAAAACCAAACTGCCCAAGTAATGCTTCCTCAAGATTGCTAACTCAGCTGCCCCCTTCCCCCAGTAAAAAATGATAATTAAATAAATAAATAAAAGGAAGCGGGGGCCTGGAAGGAGGAGCAGAAGGAGAAGCTCAAATATCGACTTCAAAGGAGTCAGTGAACAATACTCACCACAAATGCTGAGATCACAGTTGCAACTGATCCTCCAATAAAACCTTCCCATGTTTTCTTTGGAGAGAGTTTGATCAAAGGCGTTTTTCCAAAGAAGAAACCAAAGAAATATGCAGCAATGTCATTAATAACAATAAGTGATGCCGGGAGAAGGAACCTGCATCACTATCCAACCATGTTAGATCCAACAACAAAAACAGTTGCCAAAAAAAAAAAAACTCAATAATGCAATATTAATAGGAAGTGAGAAACAACTCATACTTAAAGTTAATTCAATTAGATTGAGAGAGGATGTGGGAGGTTCCAGTTCCCACAAGGAGGAAATTGTGACCCATCCAAAAAAAAAAACCTTAATGCAATTAATCTCAAGCAAAATTTTCAAACTGTTCTACTGATCAAAAAGAAAAACTGAGATCTTGAATTCAAATTATGCCATTTGAATTTTTATACAAATATAATGAGTTTTAGGATAGAACCCTTAAAGCATGACATGATGTAATGGATTTAAAATTAATTATTCATTTAATGATATTTCAATTTCACTTTTATCTATTCTTATTCCATGCATTATACTTTTTTCTTTTATAAGTAAATGAAAAGGGAAAATGTAAATATTCCATGCATTATACTTTATGAGCATTCTGGCTTAACATCTCTTACATTATACATGACTTGGGTGCATTAAGAGTTGCACGGAAGAACCAAGTTATGGGTTCCTTGCAAGTAAATAATTTGTTTACAGTCAATTCATGGACTTAGGCAATTCATTTGAGGTTTTAGTACACCATCTCCTAATTGTAGGGATGGCTCGTCTTGGTCATTAGAATGGGGTTCCAAATGTGAGTGCACTAATATATATAGTTATACATTGAACAAGACCTATGGTGAGTTATGACATAAGGCTATTGGATAATCATGACTTCACCAAGCTGATATGTTGTATTGTCGTTTAACTTTGAGAGAATACTGAGCTTATGCCAAGTTAGTGGTGACTTTGACCTATGGGTGAAATCCTAAAGTAATCATATATTCCCTATAAATTGGATCACTATTTATGGAAGTTGGTAATAATAAGTATTCTCAATAGAGGCACCATAATATCTCATGAACTTTGAGACAATGTGTTCCCTTGGGTGATCCTAGGGACATGTGATCATGAAAGATGTGGGCTCATAGTAATTCCTTTAGTTGAATTTGACATATGCTCTTAATGAGCAAGAGTATATCATTTAATCATATAATATGAAGATTTATAACTCAAGAATGGTTGAAGTAATCTTGAAAGGTTGATAACTTTCACCTTGCTAGAAATTCCCTCTTCAGATCACTGTAACAAGAGATTTGGAGAGGGAGAAATCCCCTTGGGTGAATAAAAAATTTCTTTGGTTCTACAAGTCTGTGGGGGTTTCAATTGAAGGCTTCAAAGATGATATTTTGAGAATCCTTATGGAGATTGAGAATAGGAGGTGCTCTACCAATAAGCCGAAAGGAAGCAAAAGGGGAACAATGTAGTGCTCAAGGAAGGACAGAGAGTTGAAGAAGCTCGTTAGCACCATTAATTATGACGGCTTGGCTAGAAGAGAAGCAGAATGATGGGGAATTAGGAAGGCAAGTTACTATGGTCCCTTTTGAAGCTTAGGATTTTATCTTGGAATGTTATAGGATTGCATGACCCAGATAAAAGGATGGTCATTAAGTCGATGGTTAGAAAACATAAGCCAGATTTGGTGAGTTTTCAGGAGACAAAAATGAAGGAGATGTCTGATAGGTTTGTTAGAAGCTTAGGGGTTGGTATGAACTTGGGTTGGGTGTCATTAAATGCAAGAGGCACGGCGGGAGGGGTGTTATTACTATGGGATAAGAGAGTTTTGGAAAGGTTGGAGGTTGAAGTGGATTCTTTTGCTATTTCTTGTCGCTTTAGAAATTGCGAGGAGGGGTTTGTTTGAGTGTTCTCTGGGTTATATAGTCTGCTTAAAGGAAGGGAGAGGAGGGAGTTGTGGGAGGAGCTAGCCGCTATCAAGCGGCTTTGGAATGAGCCTTGGTACATAGTAGGGAACTTTAATCTGGTGCAGTTTCCTAGAGAAACGAGTAATGATAGGCAGATGTCAACTGCTATGAGAGAATTCTCCAGCTTTATTGATGAATTCAAACTAATAGACCCGCAATTGGGTGGTGGTGCCTACACTTGGAGTAGAGGGGAAGAAGGTTCGCTAAAGGCTTGGTTGGATTGCATTTTGTTTTCAAGAGACTGGGAGGATATTGTTTCGGGGGCAATGCAAATTCTTTTACCATGACCAGTTTTTTATCATTGCCTCATTTTGTTAGATTGCGAAGGGGTGAGAAAAGGTAAAAGCTTTTTTAGGTTTGAAAACATGTGGTTAAGGGTGGAAGGTTTTATGGATAAATTAAAAGAGTGATGGCAATCTTACAATTTTAGGGGAAAGTCGAGCTTTGTGCTTGCTAAGAAATTACAGACTTTGAAATGTGACATGAACAACAAGGTCTTTGGTAATGTGTCAACTAGGAAGGATGTTACCTTGGAGCAATTAAACCATTGGAACAATTTAGAAGGGCTAAGACCTTTCTCATGGGAAGAGACGAATACGGTCACTTCGCCATCCTTGAAGAAACTTCCTAGAGGCAGAAATCAAGGGCTTAATGGTCGAAAGAAGGAGAAAAAAATACAAAGTTCTTTCATCACATGACTAATGCAGGGAAAAGGGGAAATTTTATCAATAGCCTTACAGTTAAGGGTGTACGGTTGAATAAAGAGGAGCTTAAAAAGGGGATTGGGTCCTACTTCAAATCCATGTTTGAAGAAACTCAAGTGAGAAGACCTGTTGTGGTTTCAAGGCTTTTTAGAAATCTTGACTCCTTGGACAATGAGACCTTGGAGGGGTCGTTTTAGAGGAGGAGGTAACTAAAGCTCTCTCAGATTTGAGGGGTGACAAGGCGCTACGGCCGGATGGTTTTAAGCTAGCTTTTTGGAAATTTTGTTGGCCTACAGTTGGGGTGTAAGTGATGCAAGTGTTTTGAGGAACTCCATTCGCAGAACGCCGTTTTTCATAAACTGGTTTAATGTGCAAATTGGACATTGAAAAAGCATACAATCACGTAAACTAGAATTTCCTTTTATCAGTTTTGGAGAAAATGGGATTTGGCCCTAAATGGAGAAAGTGGATTTTTTTTCTGCATTTCAACTATGAGAATGGCAGCCTTAGTCAACGGCACTCCTACAAATTTCTTCTCAACATCTAGAGGCCTAAGACAGGAGGACCAACTCTCACCTTATTTGTTTGTGCTGATTATGGAAGTGTTCAACGGTCTAATTGCAAAAGCTAAGGAGAAAGGTTTCATTAGGGGTTTTAAGGTGATGGGGAGAGGTGGAGAAGAGGTTAATGTCTCTCATTTATTGACGACACCCTTCTTTTTTGCGAGGATAATTGTGATCAATTGAAATTTTGGAAATGAGTTGTTACTTGTTTTGAAGTGGTGTCAGGCCTAAAAATAAACCTGCAAAAAAACGAAATTATACCAATGGGGGGCACAGAGGATGTGGTTAGAGCAGTTACGTTATTTGGATGTAAAGTAGCGAAGCTCCTTACTACTTATCTAGGTTTACCCCTTGGAGCACCCTTATAAATCAAGTAGAGTTTGGGACGTTGTAGAAAAGAGATTCAAGAGGAAATTGGCTGCTTGGAAAAAACAATACTTGTCAAAAGGAGGAAGACTTACCCTTATTAAGTGCACTCTTTCAAACCTCCCAATCTATTTTGTGTCGCTTTTTGTAATCCCAAAGAAAGTGAGAATCAAATTGGAGAGAATTCAAAGGGAGTTTTTGTGGGGAGATTTGGAGAAAAGAAGAAAGATCCATTTGGTAAGTTGGTTATTTGTAAAGATAAGAAGCATGGGGGGTTGGGGTTAAGGCACTTGGAGGGTTTCAATCAAGCTTTGCTAGGAAAATGGCTTTGGAGATTTCCCCTAGAAAATGAGAGTTTTTGGAGGAAACCCATTGTTGGAAAATTTGGAGAGGTGGAAGGGGGCTAGACCACTAGAGAAGTAAGGGATTCTTATGGGGTGAGTCTTTAGAAAGACATTAGAAAAGGATGGGAGGATTTCTTTCTTAGAACTAGTATCTGTATTGGAAATGGTAGACACACAAGATTTTGTTGGGACATTTGGGTTAAGGATTCTAAGTTGAAGGATCTTTTCCTTACACTGTTCAGAATTGCAGCCCATAAAACTGCTTCAATGGCTGACCTATGGGGGAGGCAAGGAGGTGAAGGCAGATGTTGGGAGGTGCACTTTAGAAGATCCTTCCAAGATTGGGAATTGAAGGAGGTGACTCATTTTTTGGAATATATTTCTGCGGTAAAGGTTCAAGAATTGGAGGATTCCTTAGTTTGGAAGAACGATGGGAAGGGAAAATTTAATGTCAAATCGTATTATAGGTCTTTAAGGGTTGAGAATAGCCTTTTATTTCCAGCCAAAGAGATTTGGGGTTCGTATACCCCTCTTAGAACTCGTTTTTTTGCTTGGGAAGCAGTTTGGGGAAAATTTTTAACAATGGACTTTGTAAAGACAGTAAGGAATTGGCGGACCGTGTTCTGATTCATTGTGGTAAGATGAGAGAACTATGGACTCTACTGCTATCATCTTTTGAACTAGTGTGGGTGTTCCCGGCTTCAATGAGAAATCTTTTTCTGGAATGGAAAGTTACGGGACTAGGGAAGAAGAGGAAAGCAGTTTGGAGATTGGCGCCTATTTGTCTTTTTTAGTGTATTTGGGGAAAGCGAAACCGAAGAACATTCCAAAAGGAAGAGTTGTCAGACCAAAGCTTGGGGAACCTCTTTTTCAATTCACTTCTAGAGTGGTCTCATTAGTTTTTGGATTTAGATTTTCCCTCTTTTCTGAATTTTTTAGGCGATTGGCATGGTAGCTAGCTTTATTTCTCTCTAGTTTCTTTCTTTCTTTTTGCAGCCTAGTTTTGGCTCTTTTTATATACTACCTGTATACATAAGGTCCGCCCCCTGTTTTGGCGTCTTCTTAATTCAATCTACCTTTGTCTAAAAACTTTCACCTTGCTAGACTACGAACAACTAGTTCATGGAGAGACTATATACAATAAATAGCAAATCACGGATCCAAGCACTTGGTGTCTTATTGTATTAAAGTGACTCTCCGTAATAGGATGTTGAGTCAACTTCATAATTGGATTCTAAAGGAGTCGGTACTGTCTTATGGGTCCAATGGTCCCCGCTTGGGCTCAAATTCCTTGATGGTACAGTTTACAAGGGTTAGATGGGTTTTTACTTCACTTATATGCATAAGAGCGTTTTGGTAATTATACAAGATTGCATAAAGGCAAGTGAACAATATCTCTGGACTGGGTTAATTGATTAATTGGAGCCTTATTGGGTTAATTAATCAATTAATAACCTTTTTGGGTTAGATTAAGTGACCCAAGCCCATAGTGGACTTAAGTCACTAAAGCCTCTCCCTTCAGTCCAAAGAGAGTCGTAGCCTCTAACCTAGAGATCTCTACAATCTTAGCACCTAGACTCAAGGAGAAGCCATAAGGTGGAAGGCTATTGCATTTACAAGATCGTCTACAAATTTAGAGCATTCTACTATGGCAAGAATCAATCTGGAAACATCTAGATCACAAGAATCGTACTATTCTTTGGATCTATGGTATTTTTATTGGGTTTTGAATGTTTAGTTTTTGTTGTGTGATAGATCTAGAGAGCCTAGGATAAAGTTGCATGCCCCCTAATGATTCTAAGGCTTAGGAACAAAGTAATCCGGGTATCCCTACAATGAAGGCCATGTGTATTCACATAAATTGAACAACAACTCAACAAAGCTTTATCTAATTAGGGGCTAACCTCGCAAAATCCTTAGTCATCTTCCAATTCCTTACTAAAGCAATAGTCTTTGGATTTATTTTTATTTTATGTTATGCACCAATATAAATAGAGACCTTCATATTGAATATGAGACGTAAATCATATGTTAATAAAATCTCTAGGCCTTTGCCAGCACCACTCTTCTTAATAGTGAGAATAAAAGGAAAAAACTGAAAAGAAACTGAATTACTAGAATCTGGAAATCAGAGAACCATAAATAGATTATCAAAGTTCAGGTCAATGTGCAACACTACGTCTTTGTTGAAACAAAAGAACACAGGATGGAATTATAAAAGACAAGAGAAAGGGTAGGCAGGCACCAAAAAGAAAGAGTAATGACATTAATAATTGGAATTATATAATCATAGATCACATTAACATGAAAAATAAAATTATCTCAAAAGTCGTTTTACCAGAAAATCCCTTCAAAGATATTGCCTACAATAAATGAGGACTGTGTGAACACCACAATAAGAATCATGTGTGTCCATGCATACTGGCCAAATTGATACTTGTACATCTTCTTCTTTAATGTAAGAATAAACCACATGAAACCTGAAATAACACAAAAAGAGTAACCATACCTTCAGTAATAATATGTTATAAAAAAAAAATTGGTAGATCCGTGAACTAACTGAACAAAAATCACCAAACCATGACAACCAAAAGACAGCATGAAGAAATAGATAGAAAGGTACAACTCCTCTTATTCTCGAGGGGCTAGAAAAGCACAAGAAATGGAAAACTAGAGGCAAGCTTGATGGATATATCTACTGCATTTGAAAGCACAGACATACAACTATGTTTTATATATATATATATATAGATAAAAGATATCATGATGTCTTCCTTAATTAAAAAAGAAAAAAAAATAAAGGCAGTGAACAAACCTGCAATATATAAGAAATAACAAATAACCATCTGATACTTGAGAAGGCCGCTCACGAGCTTATAGAAGAATTTATCCGTACTCATAGTATTCACAAGCTGTTGACTGAGAATACGGCCATATACGAACAGCATTGCTGTGAAGAAAAAATGCCTGGAATAACATGTAAAGCAATCATCTAAATGTATCAGTCACTTGAAGAGAACATGTAGAGACCTAGTCGTTACCAATTCAAGAGCCTGAATCCTGGAAGATGCTTATCTTCATGTGCTCTTCTTAGCAGATTGAATAGTTCTCTTGCCATAAATATTTGGATAACAACAACCATGGCCCAAATATAAAGATGACCCAAGTAGATAATAGCTATGAAGCCCCCAATCATCCACATGGATGAATAGGCCCGAATCCCCAAAGATTTGTATTTGTTGTGATCATTAACAAGTAAATGGCTTCCATTTGATTTGCCAAATTCAGAAGGAACCTGACACCAAAGAACAACCATTAAACTCCTAACTTTCCCAAAGAAAGCTAAGCAATCCACAATCAATAACATTTTGCTTTCTTCAATTGAAGAAAGAGAAGAATTCCAATAACTGAAGACATATTGGCATAGGAAGGCCCTAGAAATGAAGGAAATTTATCTAGCACCAGTGAGCAGAATATCAATGATCTTAGGAGGAACAATTAATTTTGACGGGTTTGATTCTCAAAATTTAAATTGACCCATGCACATGCAGACACATCTGTGTTTGCAAGTGAAAAGGATAAAATATTTATAAACCCCAAAACCTCAGCCCAAATTGGACCAATAAGTATTTTCCATGCAGTAGCATGATGATCCTTTTGAATTGCACATAATTTACTCTTTATCCCCAAGAAAATTGTTCATGCAAGCACCATCCAAGCTCACATCTGTGCGGTACATATGCTTTTGACATGCACATGCACAATAGAAAGGGAAAGAGTGAGAGCATATATTCATAATTTCATTCATTACCAACCTCATTGGAACGTCTACGATGTCGAATTCGAGCAGTAGGTGTTGGTGACACACTTATATTCTGATCCTTTTGCATTGCACTTGAGTTTATTCTCTACTCCAAATAATATACAATATGCATGAAAACACACCCTGTGACATTGAATCAGCAAAACCTTGTCATCCTCAGGAAGAAAAGATGTGTGCCTCAAACAAATTATAATTCAAAGAATTGCTGAAAGGAAAATGCAATGCTTAAACTGAATGAAGTAAAACTAAAACCACCATATTCAAGTATTTGTAGACATGACATGGACTAGCGTTTACAAAGTTGAATAGCTCTTTAGATGAATATATAACAAGTCACCATTTTAACATTGCACAACCAAGCTAAACCAGTTTAGCCCATGAATAACCTCATCCACTGGAACTCCTAGAGCTTGCCTTGGGCCTTAGGGTCTAAACAGGCATTGTTTGCAGGCAAAAACTAAGTGATGTTGCCTTCTGACATCTGGGCAATATAGTCATTGAAACCTGGCACCTATGTTGTAGCCATTGACACCGGGTCACCTTGGTTGTTAAGCAACAACACAAGCTTTCACCAAGGCTATTTAGCTATAGAAGCACGTAAGAACCATGGTCAGACGATGAATAGAGCACACCTGCAAGTCATCAGGCCTCCTCAACTCAACAAACCCTAATCCCAACTACCCCAGCCACTGGCCAGACTCAACATTTATTGTTAAAGAAATTGGGCAGGCGATGGAAAAGAACATCCCAATTATTGTCCTGAAACAACAAAAATGGATAAACATAATTTATGCTCCATGGGCCACATGTTATTAACTATCCTCCCACATGCTCACTCCGAAATTTTTCTCAGTACCTGTTAAAAATTTGCCCTATCTAGCTCATATTCTATAACCATAACCAAACCATTAGATTTAGAGATTTAATACATACATATATATAAACACATAGAAGACAGAGAAACCCTTCGATATGCTATAAGAAGAAGGACAAGGAGGAGCCTAGATGTATAGTAGTCTGAAAAAAGCAATGTATCTGCTTCATATATGAAATTAGAATTTGATTTTTCTCAGGAAATGGAAGAAAAATGTAGTCTTGAATCTTTGTTTAATTTGTTTTTTCACTTCCAAAAAAAATGGAAACTTAACAAAACCGGATAGTTGTATCGTGCTAAACACAACCTCTTAACTTTTCCAAGCTACCAAACAAGATTCAAACATCAGTTTTTTCCCCCACATTCTCCAGCAACCAAACAGGACAAAAACGTGTTTTTGAACAACATCAACCAGTACTGGGCATGATTAACAAACACCCCAGCTCCCAAACAATGAAAATCCAAGATTCAAAATCTCAGTTTATTTTCCCATCCACGTGCTTTATATAAGTCCTCAAAGCGCTCAATCACAAAAACCAAAATGAAATCACAACAAATCAACAAGATTTAAATAATTTTACTAAAAAAACAAAAACACTCTTACTGTTGAATCTGGAATTGACGAGAGATTCTTTGGCGGTGAAACCCAAAGCTGAGTCCGTAGGATAGGTGTACGAAGAGAGCGACGGAGAGAGAGAGTTGGGTAGACCTATTTGAGATTCGGTAGAAAACGAACTGGGAAGAGGTAAGTGGAAAAGTGTTTTTGTTTTTGTTTTTTCTGTTTCTGGAATCAAATTTGTATACCAGATATCATGCCAGAAAACCACCTCTTGAACCACCTTGGAGCCCCCGGAGCGCCACGTGGACTCTCTTTTTCTATTCCACGTGTGTTACTTTTTTAGCTGCCCAGATCTGAATATTTATTCGAACATTTCATATCGAGGTATTTCCAATTTAAATTTATTTTGCAGATTAATTTTTAAAACTATTATTCAGGAATTTGAAATTTTTAATTTTGATATTTAAAAAATGCATATTATTTATGATATTTTTATAAAATAGACAATACTTAAGCAATTAAAAAGACGTGTATTTCTTTTTCTAAAAAAATTGGGTATTTATTTTTTTAATTATTTGCTAAAAATAATTTATTTTTAGATTTTAAATTGATTTTTTTTTACTTTTTAATAACTTATTATAATTTTTTGGTTGAATAAAAATATTAATTTCTTTTTAAATAAAAATAATAATAAGTTGGTTTTTTTATTTTTTAATATTTAATAAAAATAAAATATTATAAAAACAAACAAATTAATACTTAATATTACCAAAGCATTATTTAGTTTTTAGTTCTATTTATAATTAATTAAAAAATAAATAAACACTTAAAATATTTTTTTCATATTTGTAAATGGATTTAATAATAATATTTAATGATAATGAAAATGTCAAATGGTTATTTAATAAATATTATTAATAATATAAATTACCATCCATTAAATATCAATTTTCAAGATTTTTTTTTATTGATAACTATTTTTTTAACTTTAATATTTATATCATTAGACATTGATAATTAATTTAAGATTGTGTGATGTTGTTGTTAGAGTGGACTTCATTAAATTAAGTCCTTATTATTAAAATAATCAATCATAAGTTCATAACCACCCTTTAACAAATATATTTCCTTTTAAATTTATTAATGTGTGGATCCAAGTTATTTTTTTAATATGGTGAATGTGAATATTTTTAATTACTATAATCATTATTATTTTAATAGTAAAAGACCGTGACTTTCTTAAATGATCACATGTTAGTTTATTTCATTATAATTTCATTTATTTAATTTATGGCAACAATTAGTTTAATCAATATTAAGAAATTAATGATGTTTGATGATGTTTTTTAAAATATAGAAAACTATTTTTAAAATTTTTGTCAAACAGACTTGAACTTCAGACATTATTAAAGGATATATTATTACTAATTGAGGGCATCTTTGTCTTTTTGCATACTACTTTTCTTTCCACTTAGACATAAAATATTTTTCAGGGTGTGTTTGATTGTACCCTCCAATATATATAAGAGCAATAAATATTTAAAACTATAGAATTTTGTAAAATGTGGAATGTTTTGATAATTTTTATTTTTTAAAGCATAGTTTCACAAAATGCTCCAAATGACCCTTCTCATGGGTTTATATAGGGGTAGATGCCGCACGAGCTTAGGAAAATACTAAGGTAGTGTTTGTTTTTTTACTTAATTTTAAATAGAAATTTAATGCTTAATAATGTTAAGTATTAGATTGTTTGTTTTTTTAATATTTTATTTCTATTAAATATTAAAAAGTAAAAAAAAAAAATAACATGTTACTTTTTTCATTTAGAAGAAGTCAAATATTTCTATTTTTTCTATTAAACAAAAAGTTTATAATAAGTCGTGAAAAAATAGAAAAACGAAAATACCTAAAGTTTAAAGACAAATTACTTTCAATAAAAAGTTGAAAAACAAACCTTGTTTACATTTATGACAATAGTTTCTCAAGTGAAAAAATCTCATTTGATTATCAAGTGTTTAATAATAATTTAGCATATACCTTTTTAACAATCTAATACTTCTAATTAAATCACTATGGACCCCGTATTTTGCTCCATGCGTTCCCACTCAATGACGCAACTCGCTTTTTTTTTATTTATTTGTAAAAATTTGATTTTTTGAAAAAGACTTTGAGTCGCTATTTTTAAAAGGAAAAAAAAAATAAGAAAGAAAAACTTTAAGTGTGACTCCTAAAGGAAAAATAGGTCTGTGAAAAACCAAAGTCTAGTCTGAAGGTCAAGTTACCTATTGGAAAAGTACGGTGGTAAGCCATATAACCCCTTTAAGTCCTATAAAAGGTTTCTACTAAATAAGGTGAAGCAAGAGTGACAATTGATAAAGAAATCAATGGATACCAGTGAAATGATCAAATAATAAAACGAATCACGCATAAGAATAAGCAAAGTGAGATTGAGATTATACTTTAGTAGCAAGTAATAGTGTGTTATCATGGAAACAAGGTTATCTCAAATATAAAATTATCATATGCATATCAAAGAGTAAGACAAAAATAAAACATTATTCATTAAGTATAACAGTTGACAATCAGAAGAGATAACTCATATGTAGAGCCCCCAACAAAGCCCAATTGATTTTGCATGAATGAATCTCACAAGTTCTATTGCTTTGGAATTCTGAAAATTGTCTTCATGGTTATTTAAAATCAAGAGAAACAAAAGATTATTTGAAAATCAAGAAAAAATTATGAAAGTGCTTACTTGAAAGAAAAAGTAGCAAGTTTATTAAAAACAAGATTTTTGGTGACCCTAACCTTAAGGAAATATGGAAAATTGAGGATTTAAAATTATTTGAAAACTGAAGTGGATTTAAAATTATTTAAAAAAAAACTGGAGTTTTGAAAATTAACATCTTAAAAAAAAAAATTAAAAAAAACTTAAAAATTGGAATTTTAGAAAAGTATTTGGAAATGGAAATTTTGAAAATTTGGAATTTTGGATAATTAAATTTAGAAATTGAAGTTTTGAAAATTGAAAATTTAAAGATTAAATCTGAAAATTGGAATTTTGAAGAAAAAAAATTGAAAACGGGATTTTTTTTTTAAAATATATATATTTTTTGGAAATTGGAATTTTTGAGAATTATTTGGAAATTAGAGTTTTGAAAATGGAATTTTTTAAAAAAATGAAATTTTGTTGATTAAAAGATGAAGAATTACAAAAGGAAAAAAAAAAAAAAATGAGATATGGTAGTTGGGATTGTATGGCAAAAATGGTCATGCATGAGTGTGGGCCTGATATGCAATTGTGAGATATTTTCCTTGCTGCAATCATCAGTTCTATTGGAAAGGTAGCCCCTAAGTCCTTGATGGCTAAGGTTTTGTCATTTGAACAGAACTTTGGCAGCTCAGCTAGATAAAAAAATAAAAAACCTTTGCCAAACAGGGCTTGGACATCCATCACCTACGAGGCGTTCATCACTCCATTCAACATCAAATCTGAGAAAACAAAGGTTATGCTTAGTTAAGAAAAACACCCAAAAGGTGGGGGGAGGTGAATTGGGTTTTTAAAATCTTTTCAATCACAAAAAATTCAAACACAATATAAGCAAAGTAAAGAGATAGAGTTTAGAGAATTCAAACTCGGGTTTATAGTGGTTCGGCACTTCCTTGCCTACATCCACTCTCCTCAACCTCCTAACCGAGTGAGGGTTCCACTAACTTGAAGCTTCAACCAAGCTTCCAATCTTCTTACACTTGGATTCCGGCTCCAATGGGCTCTTACACAACCTCTTCAAGATTCAACCCTCTTGATGGCTTTAACACTCAGATTTTTATAAGATATAGTCACTCAACCTAACTTAAGGATGGCTCAAATACAAGACAAAGCTAGGATGACACACAAGAGTGCACTAAAGGATATGCAAATGGTGATTTAATGCACTATGAAAGAAATGAGAGCTTTTTGATCAAGAACAGGTAGATAGGCTATTGAATGCAAGTGTTCTCTTGTCAATAAATGAAGTGGAGCTCTCAATTTATAGGTTTCTAAGCTCGGGAGTAAAAAACAAGGTAACCTCATCCAGTCGAGCTAGGGGTCGACTGGTTCACTAGCCGTTGGAGCATTTAATGCATGATAGGTTACCGTTGCCTCAATCGGACCTCGATCGGTAAGAGAAACACCTCGACCGGGAAGAGAAAGCTACTGGGAAAAAGAGAAGGGTTTTGACCTTCCTCAACCGGTTGAGCCGGTTGGCCATAGCCTCGACCGGTTGAGCCCTTTTTGCCCCGAAAACCTTTTTTTTTTTATTCATTTGTTTTCTAACACTTAGGCAAGGTCTTTAGGTAAATTATTAAGTCAATTATAAAACATTTTGCCTAAGGTACATTAGTTAGAAACTCGGGTTTTAATGAAATCGAAGTTTTAAAGAATAAACCGAGTTTTCTAAGATGCATGAAACGTATGAAAATCCTAAGTGCACTCATGCATTCATCTTACATTAGTTTCCTATGATCACAAGTCTTCCAAGAGTCTCGATCTTGTATCCATTTGGTCATTTGATGAATTTTCGAGTTTATACTTGAAATTCTTAAACATTTAAACCAATTTGTCACTTAACCATGGTTTGTTATCATTAAAACCCGATTAGGAGAACCCTTGGGCTAACAATTTCCCCCTTTTTTATGATGACAAACCTTGGTTATCTAGGAGAGAAAAAAAATCTTCCCCTCAAACCAATCATGAATCAATCAAACGATTTTTAATAGGAAGCAATGTAAAACACGAAAACGAACAAGGGATCATAAAAATATCATATCATATATATATGGAAACCTCACATGTACAACAAAATAGACATGACAATGATAACAATGACATGCATAAGGGTCTCCTAGATCTTATAAATTTCTCCCCAGCCTCTCTAGGCTCAAATCCCGGCACAGTGGGCCACGCTTTGGCCTCATACACTCGGAGTCTAACCGAAGGGATGTCGAGAATGCGGTAGATACTCTCAAGACTCAATCTGATCTCAACTCCCCTCACAGTAGACAATACGAGTCCTCCAAGCCCATAGGTCGTCCGGGAATAAAAAACCCGCACCAGAGTTGGGAAAATCGGCTCAGAAATCGTCACAACTGGCAGTCATCCCATTCGACCGAATAGTCCCTCAAACCCGAAGTGCTGAAGTTGGGAGAAATTGACACTTCTCCTTAGGACGACTTTCCTTTGGGCGAACTTTTACTTGTAGTGCTGATAGTCTTCAATCGAACTAAAGAGGGTCATGTCATACCTCGCCTTTCGGCGAGCCTCCGTCTGCTCGGGCTGAGATGGCTTAGCAAGGCGCTTACCCTGAGCCCTGGAGGTGCCCGTCTCTCGCCTTGGTGCCATCCAATGAAACGGAAAGGAGAAGGAGAAGGCCAAAACGAGAATGGAAACAAATAGAAAGGAGCAACCACCAACCCGAAGCCCTAGGTGCAAGGAGATGAAGCTGAACAGACCTTAAGGCACGCGGTGCAGAGAGAAGACGCTCCCAAAAGCTGAAACCCTGGGTTTCAAATCAAAACCCTAGCTCAAATGCGTCCCAAAATCCACTCAAAGTTTTCAATCAGTCCAAAATCCAACCCAAAATGGCCTCTAGAATCAGGTATGTGAAATGGATGCAAGCTATGAAGGAGAAAATGTGAGAAATGAAGCGCGCGCGCGCGGGAGAGGGGGGCTTTTTAAATTCCCAGCCCCGACGAACCGGTTGACCGCCTGGTCAACGGTCATGGTCAACGGTCAATTTTTCCAAATTTTGTTGCATTTTCTTGTCTCGTGATCCTCCCACTACCCTTTTTAGTTGAAATCCCCAATTTTTTATGTCCAATGCCACGGGAATTTTGATTTTTGGTCAAAATTTGACCTATTTCCTAGAATTATTTCTATATGATGCATATGATATGAATTTCACGCAATCATAGGGTATATTCAAGTGTAATATCAACAAGAATTCATCAAGCAATCATTTGATCATAAAGAAATCACCCCTAGTTGTCTTCTAATATCAACAAATTGCTCTTCACTTAGGGGTTTTGTACAAATATCGACAAGTTGATCTTTTGTGTTTACAAATTCAAGTGTAATGTCACCCTTTTGTGCATGGTCTCTAAGAAAATGATGTTTTATCTCTATATGCTTAGTCCTAGAGTATTATACCGGATTTTTTGAAATGTGTATGGCACTAGTGTTATCACATTTTATAGGAACATACTCAAAAATCAAATTGAAATCACTAAGTGTTTGTTTCATCCAAAGGATTTGTGCACAACATAAACCGGCTCCTGTGTATTCGGCTTCCGTCGTAGACAAAGCTACCGAATTTTGCTTCTTACTATGCCATGAAACAAGTGAGTGTCCTAGGAAATGACAAATGCCACTAGTGTTTTTCCTCTCAACTTTACAACCGGCAAAGTCGGCATCCGAGTATCCAATTAACTCAAAGTTATCACCCTTAGGATACCATAGGCCTATGTCCATAGTCCCTTTTAAATATCTAAGAATTTGTTTTACAACACTTAAATGAGATTCCTTATGACAAGATTGAAATCTAGCACATAAGTATACACTATACATGATGTCAGGTCTACTAGCGGTCAAATATAGCAAAGAACCTATCATGCCTCTATACATAGTTGAGTTGACGGGCTTACGTTTCTCATCCATGTCAAGCTTGATGGATGAACTCATTGGAGTCTTCATTGTTTTGGCTTTCTCCACATTGAACTTTTTGAGGAGATTTCTTATAACTTTGCTTGATTGATGAAGGTTCCTTCCTTTAGTTGCTTGATTTGAAGTCCAAGGAAGAAGTTAAGTTCTCCCATCATGCTCATTTCGAACTCACTATGCATGCATTTAGAGAATTCTTCACAAAGAGAGACATTAGTAGCTCCAAAAATGATATCATCAACGTATATTTGTACTAAGAGCATGTCATTTTCTTTGGTTTTTATAAAAAGAGTTGTGTCAATTTTTCCCATTTTAAAACCTTTTTTCAAAAGAAATTTACTCAATCTTTCATACCATACTCTAGGTGCTTGTTTCAAACCATAAATTGTCTTTTTAAGTCTAAAAACATGATTAGGAAAGTTAAAACTTTGAAAACCGGGTGGTTGTTCAACATATATCTCTTCATTTATAAAGCCATTTAAGAAGGCACTTTTCACATCCATTTGATATAAAACAAAGTCTTTAAAACATGCAAAGGCAAGTAGCATCCTAATGGCTTCCAATCTAGCTACGGGAGCAAAGGTTTCTTCATAATCTATCCTTTTTTCTTGATTAAAACCTTGGGCTACCAATCTTGCTTTGTTCCTTATAATTATGTCATTTTCATCCATTTTGTTTCTAAAGACCCATCTAGTTCCAATAACACTTTGATTTTGAGGTCTTGGCACTAATTCTCATACTTCACTTCTTTCAAATTGGTTTAACTCTTCTTGCATGGCAATCATCCAATTTTCATCAACTAGAGCATCTTTTATATTTTTAGGTTCAATTTGAGAGATAAAAGCAAGATTATTGCAAATATTTCTAAGAGATGATCTAGTTCTTACCCCACTAGATGGATTACCTATAATTTGATTTTGTGCGTGGTTGATGACAAACTTCCAATCTTTAGGGAGGTCTTGGCTTGATTCACCTTGCACTTGTTGAGGAGAAGGTAGTGTCAAAGGTGATTCTTCTTTCTTGGGATCCTCTACAACTTCTTCTTGTTGCCTTCTATCTTCAATTTGTAATTTTCTCATGGAAGTCTCCAAGCCTAAATCATCAGCAAAGTTCTCTTTTTCTTGGAGAGAATTGTTAGATTCATAAAAAATAACATGGATGGACTCCTCAACTACCATGGTTCTTTTGTTAAAAACTCTAAAGGCTTTACTTGAAGTTGAGTAACCAAGAAAAATTCCAACATCCGATTTTGCATCAAATTTTTCAAGATTGTCTTTAGTGTTTAATATAAAGCATTTGCACCAAAAGATTTTGAAATAACTAATGTTGGGTTTTTTGTTTTTCCAAAACTCATAGGGAGTTTTCTTAAGAATAGACCTTAATAAAATTTTATTTAAAACATAACAAGAAGTATTAACTGCTTCGGCCCAAAAGTATTTTGGTAAATTGTTTTCATTTAGCATGGTTCTAGCCATTTCTTGAAGAATTCTATTTTTCCTTTCAACTACCCCATTTTGTTGAGGAGTTCTAGGAGCCGAAAAGTTGTGGTTAATACCATGCTCATTGCAATAGTCTTCAAAATTAATATTTTCAAATTTTCTCACATGATCATTTCTTATACAAGTAATTGTAAAACCTTTTTCATTTTGAACCTTGTTGCAAAACTTTGAAAACTCATAAAAGGCCTCATTCTTTTGACTTAAAAATAAGACCCAAGTGTATCTAGAGAAGTCATCCACAATAACAAAAGCATATGTTTTTCCTCCAAGGCTTGGTGTCCTAGAGGGACCAAATAAATTCATATGCAACAATTCAAGAGGCCTAGTTGTTAAAATGAAATTTTTGTTTTTAAAAGAGTTTTTGATTTGCTTTCCCATTTGACAAGCTTCACAAACTTTGTCTTTTTTAAAATTTATTTTGGGAAGGCTTCTAACAAGTTCATCTTTGTTGAGTTGGGAAATGAGGTCCATGTTAGCATGTCCCAACCTCCTATGCCACAACCAACTTTGATCATGCATACTTGAAAAGCATCTATCATGGTCATCATATTTTGAAATATTTATTACATAAACATTATCACATCTATGACCCATGAAGATGGTTTTATCATTTTGAATATCTTTGATGATGCAATGAGATGCTTCAAAAATCACTTTAAAACCTTTGTCACAAAGTTGACTTATGCTCAAGACATTATGTTTTAAACCATCTACTAATAAAACACTTTCAATAAGAGAGGATGTGTCATTACCAATGTTGCCTTGACTAATGATCCTTCCTTTTGAATTGTCTCCAAAGGTAACGTATCCTCCCTTTCTCTTTGTAAGGAAAGCAAACTTGGATTCATCCCCGGTCATGTGTTTTGAGCATCCACTATCCAAGAACCACTTATCCTTCTTTGATCCCTACAAAATAAAATTAAGTTGATTTAGGTACCCATATCTTTTTGGGTCCTTGAGGGTTAGTGACCTTGGATTTCTCAACCCAAATCTTTTTAGCTTTAGCATTTGAGTTTTTTTCAGAACCATTTCTTAAGGGACATGTACTACTAATGTGCCCTCCTCTTCCACAAAAATTGCAAGTGGTAGAAGGACTTGCACTTGCAGATTCTTTTACAAAGTAGTTTTTAAAATACTTTTGATTTTTTGAAGATTTGAATCCTAGCCCTTGTTTGTCAAAGACACATTTTTGGCTAGCCAAGATCATTTCAAAATATTTTTGTCCACAAGAGAAAATTGAAAGAGAGGAGGTTAACCATTCATTTTTCTTTTTCAAAATCTCATTTTCTTTTTTAAGATGAGTTTTAGATATTTCAACAATTGAAAATTTTTCTTTCACTTCTTCAAGTTCCTTTTCAAGTTCTTGAATTTTCTTTTTAAGAGAATTATTTTTCAAACTAAGTTTTTCAAAATCCTCATATAATTCTTCAAAAACATCATGCATATCTTCATCACTAAGGTTAGAGCTTACCTCATCAAGATCATCTATTGCCATGAAGCACATGTTTGCCACTTCCTTCTCATTTTCTTCTTCGGAGGATTCTTCACTTTCACTCCAAGTGGCCATCATTATCTTTTTCATTCTTCTCTTGGCTTCACTCTTGTAGAGAGGACAACCATATTTAATGTGTCCCAATTTTTTGCACTTGAAGCATGTCAAATCTCTTTTCTCATCCCATTTCTCCTTGTCACCATGGGATGAAGATTCCTTTTTAGAAGGATCCCTTCTAGAGGCGAATTTCCTTCCTCTAAACCTTTCACATCTCATGTATTTGTTGAGCTTTCTTGTGATGAGGGCTAAGTCATCATCTTCATCACTTGGCTTTTCTTCTTCAACATCTTTTTCTTCCTTGGTTGTGGCTTTGAGGGCTATCTTTTTGTCTTCACCCTCTTGTAGCTTCTTTGTCAAATTGATCTCATATGTTATTAATGACCCTATGAGCTCTTCCATAGGTAGCTTAGTAAAGTCTTTTGCTTCTTGAATTGCGGTGACCTTGGTATGCCACTTTGATGGGAGAAACCTCAATATCTTCATCACCTTCTCGGATTCTTTGTAGGTTTTTCCCAAAGCTTCAAGACCATTGACAATGTCGGTAAACCTAGTAATCATCTCAACAATAGTCTCAGTTTCTTTTATAGAAAACAATTCATAGTTATGAACAAGTAAATTGATTTTTTACTTTTTCACTTGATTAGTTCCTTCATGAGTTATTTCAAGCAACCTCCAAATTTCTTTAGCCGATTTGCATTGACATATTCTATTATATTCATTTTTATCCACAGCACATTGCAAAGTAAAAACGGTTTTAGCATTTAATTGAAAGTTTCTTCTATCAAGCTCATTCCATTCTTACTTGGGTTTTAGAACCAAAACTCCATCAACTAGTTTAGTGGGAAAAGTTGGGTCATCTTCAATGACATCCCATACATCTAAATCAGTAGATTGCAAATACCAAGTCATTCTAGTTTTCCAATAGGAATAGGCGGTTCCCGTAAAGAATGGAGCTCTATGTTTTGAAAAAATTTCAGCTTGGGATGAGCTTGATGGAATAGCCATTTTCTCTTAGACAATTAAGTCTTTAAAAAACAAGAGGTCTAGCTCTGATACCAATTGAGAAAACAAAAGTTATCCTTAGTTAAGAAAAACACCCAAAAGGGGGAGGGGGAGGGAGAGGGGAGGGGGGGTGAATTGGGTTTTTAAAATCTTTTCAATCACAACAAATTCAAACACAATATAAGCAAAGTAAAGAGATAGAGTTTAGAGAATTCAAACTCGGGTTTATAGTGGTTTGGCACTTCCTTGCCTACGTCCACTCTCCTCAACATCCTAACCGAGTGAGGGTTCCACTAACTTGAAGCTTCAACCAAGCTTCCAATCTTCTTACACTTGGATTCCGGCTTCAATGGGCTCTTACACAACCTCTTCAAGATTCAACCCTCTTGAAGGCTTTAACACTCAGATTTTTATAAGATATAGTCACTCAACCTAGCTTAAGGATGGTTTAAATACAAGACAAAGCTATGATGACATACAAGAGTGCACTAAAGGATATGCAAATGGTGGTTTAATGCACTATGAAAGAAATGAGAGCTTTTTGATCAAGAACAGGTAGATAGGCTATTGAATGCAAGTGTTCTCTTGTCAATAAATGAAGTGAAGCTCTCAATTTATAGGTTTCTAAGCTCGGGAGTCAAAAACAGCAAAAGGTAACCTCATCCGGTCAAGTTAGGGGTCGATCGGTTCACTAGCCGTTGGAACATTTAATGCATGACAGGTTACCGTTGCCTCAACCGGACCTCGACCGATCCTCGACCGGACCTCGACTGGTCCTCGACCGGACAACCACAACCGGTCGACCGGTTCCTCAACCAGTTGAGCCGGTTGGCCATAGCCTCGACCGGTTGAGCCCTTTTGGCCTCGAAAACCTATTTTTTTTATTCATTTCTTTTCTAACACTTAGGCAAAGTCTTTAGGTAAATTATTAAGTCAATTATAAAACATTTTGCCTAAGGTACATTAGTTAGAAACTCGGGTTTTAATGAAATCGAAGTTTTAAAGAATAAACCGAGTTTTCTAAGATGCATGAAACGTATGAAAATCCAAAGTGCACTCATGCATTCATCTTACATTAGTTTCCTATGATCACAAGTCTTCCAAGCATCTCGATCTTGTATCCATTTGGTCATTTGATGAATTTTCGAGTTTATACCTGAGATTCTTAAATATTTAAACCAATTTGTCACTTAACCATGGTTTGTTATCATCAAAACCCGATTAGGAGAACCCTTGGGCTAACAAAATCCATCATCATTCTCAGGCAAGCTAAACTTGACGGCTTTAGGAGCCTGACTTGGGTCTTTGAAATGAGACAATTTCAGATCTTAGAAGCTTTTCATCTCCTGCTGGAGTTGCTAGAGCTGCTGCTGTGGGTTGGGTTGCTTTCCTTTCGGCTAGTTGCCACCATTGTTGCTTCCGCTTTGCAAATATGCTGCTAAAGGCTCAGAAGCAAGAGATGAAACTTCTGAAATGGGAATTCCGATGGCCTTGACTGTTGCGATGACGTACAATGGTGGGTGATCCGCCAGAAATGAGAGCTTGACCTCCATCCTAAGAATCATCATATTTAAGCTTTGGATCCGTGCCTGAGATGTTTAGTCTAATCGCCATTCTCCAGATTTATCCAACAAGAAACTTCTATCTCTAGCTCACTTAGACTGGTATTGACGACAAGGCTCCCCAATCATACAAGAAACCAGTATGAGCAGGTCCAAGTCTTACAAGATATCTCACCTCATACCTTTCATCTAAAGTCTTTCTCACCACCTACCTCCTATTCATTGGACCCTTTTGATCACCTCCAAATCCGTAAGAACAAAACCAAAATTATTCCCTTTCCCATTGGTAGCATCGATGATAGCTGAGAACAAATAAGCAGACCACTGAAGCCATAAAATAAGCATCAGGCACGACCAGACATTATCTTAAAAAATAATGAAACTAAGAGAGGATTGGAAGACCAGGTGCAGAGAGCTAAAGGTTCCAAAACAGAGCATCCATTATCACAATCCAATTAACATCCATGTTTCCTTCAAGCTGATGGTAGACTCCATTTGTTTTATCAATTACAAGAAGCCAATCTACATTTTTGGGTTTTCACTCACAGAAAGAATCTCAAGTGTGGAAGCCAAAACAGAGACCCGGATTAGAACACCCATGTACAAAATAGAGAGAAACATAGGATATAATGGAATGGAGCTTTAAAAGAGAATGAACAAAGACCAAACACCCAACAAATATGAAGAAACCCGATTCATTTTTCTTTATATTTGGGTTTAAAGGTCGGTGGATTAAACCAGGAAAATATCTTAAGAGAAAAATTCATTGATACAAGAAGGTTTTCAAATATGAAATAACCAATCAAAGCACAGTTAGATTATTCTAGAATGAAACCAAAGAAACATAAGCTAGCCACCATAACCAAACCAATGCGACCTCACAAACAATGCAAAATA
Source organism: Vitis riparia (assembly GCF_004353265.1). Classification (NCBI taxonomy): domain Eukaryota; kingdom Viridiplantae; phylum Streptophyta; class Magnoliopsida; order Vitales; family Vitaceae; genus Vitis; species Vitis riparia. The sequence continues at coordinate 7,738,046 of NC_048449.1, forward strand.
ATCACATGAAAAAAAAATAAGAGAAGTGTGATGATGTAATAATCCATGAACCTGATCAATATTACCAGGTAATGCCCTCCTCCGGCAGGAGTTTGCTTGGCTTCTACCAAACTTCTTCTCCTAGCTTCTTCAAACTTAGCCAAAAGTCATCATCTCTTTTTTCCATTCTCTTTTCTCACACCTAAAAAACCTCTCCTTCCCCTTTGCTCTCTCTCTTCCTTTCTTCTTTTTCTCCGCGTCCTCCCACCCGTTCCACTACTCCTACCATCATCCTTTGAAGCTCACTATGCCAGTCATCATCCTCTATTCAGAGACGTCTCTCTCTCAACCACCACCATGGCAAGATGGTTTGTTTTTTAATGCTTAATAGCGTTAAGTATTAGATTGTTTGTTTTTTCAATATTTTATTTATATTAATTATTAAAAAGTAAAAAAAAAAAAATTAACATGTTAGTTTTTCTATTTAGAAAAATCCAAATATTTTTATTTTTTATATTCAGCAAAAATTTTATAATAAGTCATGAAAAAATAGAAAAATAAAAAACCTAAAGTTTGAAAGCAAATTACTTTCAGTAAAAAGTTGAAAAACAAACCCCAAGTCTATGACAAAAGTTTTTCAAGTAAAAAAATCTCCTTTGATTATCAAGTGTTTAATAATAATTTAGCATATACCCTTTTAACAATCTAATACTTCTAATTAAACCACTTAATCACTTTATTTCGTGGTATAATAATTTAAGGAAGATTGTGTTAATTATGTTAAATAAAAAATAAATTAAATTAAAAACATAATCTAATAAAAAAATGCTATGTGCTTATTTGGATACCATTCTTATTTTTTATTTTTAAAAATAGAAATGAGAAGTAACTTATATATATATATATATATATATATATATATATATATATAATATAATAACTTTTATTTCAACAAATCACATCCACTTAGCTTTCCGTTCATTCACTTAAAAAAATTAAAATTAAAATACTTGTTTCTTCCTAAATAAAACAAAAAATGAATATTTATTACTTTCATAAATATCATATCTTAGTGCAATTGGTGCATGTACTGAAATTCCTCGAACTTGTATAAACATATCAAAGCCTAAATACATAACAATCTTGTCTAGCAAAACTAGAGAAATGACCACTATGATAAGTTGTATTCAAGTTGTCATCTTTTGATATTAATATTAATGTGTTTAGTTATTTAAGTTAAAAATAGTAATTATCTATTAAATTTGAATAAAGTTTAATCTAAAAAAGAAAAAATATATAAATGAATAAAATTTTTCTAAAATATCTAATTATATCTAGACCAAATAAAAGAAACCAAAAAAAAAAAAAAAATCACCCGTTCAATTTCAAATCTACTAAAAGAAAGTAGAGGTTCTCTTACTTGACTAAAAGTTCATTTAGTAATAATTTTAGGAAACATTTCTAACCTTTAAGTTACAAATACTTCCAAAAATCAATGCTAAACATACTCTAAAAGTATGTTTATCAGTGTTTTATTCGAAATATTTTTAGTAAAAGTGTTTTCTCTAAAATTGTTTTTAAGATAATCACATTTCAAGTATTTCTTTAAGAAATATTATAAATATTTTTCAACATTATAAATGATTTTGCAAAATTTTAACTGTTTCATAAATTTGTCATAACACCTGAATTTTTTTCAAAAACATTGTCAAACCAATTCCAAATTATATATTAGTGTAACCAAGTTAAGCATTGATCACTCTTAATAGAGAAAAATTATTTATAGAATATATTTCATAATAATGGACACGTAAAAATGAAGATTTTAGGCATAAAATTTACTTAGATGGGTTGTCCATCTCCCTTGCTCCTTTCTCTAGATCACATAAGATTAGTTAAACATAGTAGAAGGTCTCTTCTCACAACTCATACTTAGACAACAAGAAAATAAAAAAGAAAATAACAAAAAATTAAAGTTTATTGAAAAGAAATTTGAAAACACAAGCCACTTATTATAAAATAACAATAAAAATCTCAAAATTACATCGGAAAAGTTTGATTTTGAAATTCTAAGATGAATTCAAACTTAGAAGTTTGATTTAAAAATATGAATGTTGATTTCAAAATGGTTATTCTCATTTGAAATTAACTACTAAGCTTTATCATAATATTACAATTTTGAAAGGGCTCTCCTTACTTCGAAGTTTTGAAGTAAGGCATTAGTTGTCCTTTTTCTCATTACCACTACTTTATTTTTGAATGTTTTGACTTTGGAATTTTGAATTCATGCATTGACTTCCATGTTTTTGGTTTATTTAGCCACCATTTGCTTCTTCTTGTCAACTTGAGTTGATTTTCATGTCTATTTCTACTTCCATCAACCTCATGAAATACTTTTTTTTTTTCCTTGGAAATCATCTAAATTGGGCTTTTTATTATCTTTTTACTATATTTTCACTAGATTGAAATATTATTACTCAAATGGAAACTTAGCACATGTTTAAGTTAAGATGAACTAACACACACTCAAAATACAATATAAAATCTTTGTTTTAAATATTAAAAAACCTCAATTTTGAATGTTAATAAGATGTATCTTACAAATGTTACATATAGTCCAAATTTAGTGTCTCTATTAATTTGCCAGTAAGATATAATTTTACACCAATGTTCAAGCATTTAAAGTAATACTACACTAATTTAAAGATATTAAAATAAAGTTAATATAACATTTTTGTGAGATAACTAATATGACTTTATTTATTAAAGAGGATAAAAAATGCAATTGCTTTGATATGCAAATATTGATTATCTTTCAAATTTCGAAAAATTTCAATCTCAAACAAGCTATGTGTCTATCCATGGCAATGTTATGGTATCATGGGAATCGACAGAACAAAAAATGATAATAATTTCTTTGAATCATTAAAAAGTATTTGTAATTCATAGAGTAAGTTGAAAACACATATCATTAATACTTGTAATCTAACATATTTGAAAATCATGTGGATTATCCTCCATCAAAGATAGTTTGACATGATACATGAAGATAATGCGTTGTTTATTGCGTGAATAAAAAAAGATATATTAAAAGTGATTGGAATAAGCATATATACTCACAAGTTTTAAAAGAATTGTGTAACTGATGTTTTACAAATAAAATTATGTAACTATCTAACGAATTTATGTGAAGTTCACAAATAGTAAATTTGTGATAATGACTCCAAAGGATGGCGAATTGGGTTATTGTAACTTTTTGAAATTTTTATCAAATTACAATATAATATGTAATAATAACATAAAGCATAATCAATACACTATCAGGAAAATTAAGAGAGATGATGAAAGGGAATGCAAACAATATTTTATCATGGTTTGACAAATCCTACCTATATTTATACTTCCAAGCTTCTTCCCAGCCTTGAGATTTTTCACTATGTCTTCAAGAGCCTTCTAATCGAGATTCAAATACACATACATGGTTTCTTGGTATCAAAGGACCTCTACATTTTCTTGGTGCAATCCTCACACTTTAAAGCTTTCTACAACCTTTGCAAGGTTCTCACAAGATTCTTCCAATTATAAGAAGAGATAGAAGCGAAGAACTCTTTCTTAAGAGTAGACATACATAGTGAAGTATTTGGACTTATGTACAATTAATAAGGTTGCAAGTTGAGGTTTGATACATTATAAAATATACTAAAGTAATAATGATTTGCAAGTTGTTGATCTAATATAAATGAGTTATATTTGTGTTGTGCCCGTTGAAGCGTCAATGTAAGTATATTAATATAAGAACACAAAAAATAAAAAAACCACACAAAAGGTACACAAGGTTTTTATGCAGTTCGACCAATCATGTTTACCTCCATAAATGAGAGAGAACATAAGCCATTTGTATCTCTACCCTTAACCATGAACCCTTTTACTCCACTAGATATTTCTCACTTTCCATCACTTCTATATCCTAGTAAGCTCTTTTGCTCCAGAAGGTGTCTATTGCTCTTCCTTATATCTCTATTTTATCTCTCTCTAATAACTTTACCTAGAATGTTTAAAAAGATATTCTAACTAACTAACTTTCCTTATTCTATAAGGACTCTAATTACAATCACATATTAATTTAGGGAATATTTTATGTAATATTTTTAAATATATATATATATATTCTAAATAAAAATTTGAGATACCTCCCTAACAATCTTCACCTTGAATCAAATTTCATTAAGTTAATTTTCAATCTCTCCATGATTTACAATTTCCTTATGTGCATCGCTCTCCTCGTGTGTCACTGTTCCCTTTGTGCACCACATATTGTTGCACATTATAATCTTCTTGTTTCTTGTATCGCATTTTGATAAGAGAATAATTGATTTCACCCTAACTAAAATTCATTTTTGTAATCATCTTTTGTGTTAAGTTATTCCTTACTCTTCTAAGACTCTTTTAGACATCTTTAACCAAAGTTCTTCCAAACATCTTCAATTCCTTCAGACATCTTCAACTAAGACTCTCCCTTACATCTTTAACCAATACCTTGATATCACTTGTTGAGCCAGCGAAATGTAAACATATTAAAGGAAAATCACTAAAAAATAGTCAATTGGCCAATCAATTCATCGATTACTAATCCGGTAGACATTGACAAGGTGAACCAACCGCCCACTTTGGTCAAATTGTTTTAGTCAACAATACAAAAACTAAAAAATTATTACATAAATGACCTTTAATGACTTGGATCGGCTTTGAAAGTTAAGATTAAAAAAAGCTTTTTTTTAATGATGAAAATGCATATCAAAATATGAGTTTGTATCATTTAAAGTATCGATATCATTTTTCATAAAAAGCATCAATAATGCACAAATGAGTTACTTTAAAAAGTTTACTCTTTTCTACTTAGGGATGCTTACTTTTTATAAAGGTCAATGTTAAGACATATTTATTGTTATTTGAGTACACAAATCCTATCTTAACATGCTTAAGACCATCAAAATCTGATTTATATCTTCAAAAAATCTTCTCTTACTTTCCCTAAGACCTTTTAAATCCTAACTTGACACGCCTAAGATTTTTTTTTTTTTAATAAAACTTGTATTTGTTAATTTTCTTATAAATATTATTTTTATAAAATATTAACAATTTATTTTTACTAAAACATTTAGATATTTTAGTTATTTTGGATCTTCATTTAGTAATGCTATTAATTTAGCATTGTATTTAGATGCATTTCTTTTTCTTAAAAAAAAAAAAAAAAAAAAAGTTAACCTCAATACAAAAAATATAAATTTACCTGATATCCTTATAAAAATTTAAATTCAAGGCAATAAATTTTTTTTTATGCCTTGAATTTTATAAACAATTTTTAAAACCATTATTATTTTTTAACATAAACCTTTAAAAATATCTTGTAAAAAAGTTATTACTCTTTTTTATTTTAAAAACAAAAAATAAGAAATGTATTGAAACAATTGTAAGTTAATTTTTTTTATTATTTGTATATATTTATCCATATTAGGTGATTTGAGCTAACCCTATCAATAATCAACAAGAATATTCACTTTTATTTAATTTAAAATATTATAATTCAAACTATTCATTTTCTTATTTTACAACATTATTATTGTAACAATCTGTATTCATCATATAAATATTATCCGTTTTCGATCATTTTTTTCATGATTTTAAAACACGTTTATATGGTAAAGAAAAACTCATACATATGCAATATTAGGAATTTTTTTTTGGATATCACAATTATTATTATAAAATGAATTTGGAAAAAGACGGGATATAATAAGTGTAAGTGGGTAAGTGGCACTTGAGACATAAAATTTAGTTAGTTAAATAATGATTGAACAGGTGGACCGTTGGACTAATGAATCCCACTGCCTTGGCTCCAACCACTGACCACTAAGCACTAATCAAAAAAGTAGGCTGACTGCTGCAAACATGCATGGGCCTTGTAAAATAGCTGTCCACTCCAAGAAACTCAGAAAAACACATTGATCTTTATCCTAGTTGCCGAGAGTCAAGGTCCGTATAAGCAAGAAGACACCCTGTCCTAACACGTAGGCCACCACCCACCGTCCCACCCTTCACCTATTCATTCCTGCTTGCTCACGTTATGCCCAAAATTCCGGAAATGGCCATAAAGGAAATGCCCACATCAACCTACCACGCAAAAAAGGAAAAAACAAGGAAAACGATTTGATTTTAATTTCCATTTAAAAGGTTTAGAAAAGTAAAATGTTGTTTGTTTTTTTAGAACTTAAAACTGTGTTTAACAAGGTTAAGTATTAAGTATTTTTTGTTTTTTTTTTTAAAGCAAATGATTATTCATTTGCTTCGAAAAAAATTAAGGAATTTTTTGGAAATCCTACAAGATTTATTCGTTCTTTTTTTTTCTTTGATAGATGACCAGAGTTTCATTTCGGCTTGAATCCTATCAAGAGTTCCATTAGAGATTATAAATTGTTGAAAAACAACGAAGTGTTGTCACTTCCTTACGAGAAAACAAAGAAATAGTTAATATATTCAAGATGATTACATTAAAAAAAAACTTATATATTATTTTAGTGTTCAAAAAAATATATATAAAAAACATTTAAAAAATCAGTAATAATTTAACAAAAAGTAAAAAAAAGAAAAAAAAACAGATAATTTAAAATTTGAAAATAAATGACTTTCAGCAAATTGTTAACAAATCTTAAAAAATCATAATTTTTTTAAAACTATCTAAAAAAAAATTAAATTTTTAAAAATTTGAAGATATAAAATAAATTCATGTTTTTATATAAAAGTTATTATATTTTATATACAAATTATTATTATTTTATATTTTTTAAAATAAAAAATAAACAATGTATCCAAATAAACATTAAAATTTTTATTTTACATTCAAGTATTAAAAATAAGATTTAAAATGGATGAGAATTGAATATTTTTTTAAAAAAAAATAAAGAAACCTAAATGAAGCTTGAGAAAATCCCATAACTCAACCCATTAAGACCATGTTAGGGCTTGAAGATTCCAATACAAGAAATCATGTATATGATTGGCCAATGAAAGAAGAAAAGAAAAAAAAAAAAAAAAAGACAGAAAAGGAAAGAGTAGTCCAAAATGCATGTGGGGAGGTTTTTGGCTGGTTCAATGCACCCAAAGAAGCCACCATACATTCCCTGTCTAGCCCACATGAAGCAAACCCTACAAAAGTGTTCCCATGGCCATATGATTTTTCATTAATTTTTATTTTTATTTTTATTTTATTTATTTATATTGCTGGGGCACCATATGATTACTTGCCAAACCCATCCACATGGGGAGTCAAATCATTTGTCAACTGTCATTGCTCAAATTTTCAGCATGGCCCATTAATAATCTTGGAAAGAATTCATGTTTTTTTTTTTTGTTAAATATTTCCCTAATTTACTGTTTTTTCCTCCATTAATATTCACTATATTACTTTAGTAAGTCTTCCCAATTTCTACCCTTTCCCACCGTAATAATAGAAATATTTTACTAATTTACTATTTTTTTTTCTCATTATTTCTGTTTCACATCGATTCTATAAAACCCTCTTAGTCTAAGAAAATGCTTTTGAAAAAAAAATAAAGATGTTGGGATAAATTTTAAAAAACACTTTTAAATATTTAAAAGATTACTTATATTATTAGAAAATCATTTATAACCTTTTTTTTTTATATATAAACACTTGAATTTTGTTAATTGTGAATTTAAAAAGTATTTTTAGCCTAAAAAGTATTTTTGAAAAAAAAAATGTTTTGTTAAAAATCGCTTTGAAATATCTATAGACTTATTTATAGTGTTGAAAAATAACTTGTAATGATGTTGAATAAGAGTGCATTTAACAGTTATTTTAAAAAGTGTTTTTAATTTTTTTAATATTTGAAATTTTTATTTTTTAAGTATCAGAAATGTTAAAAATATTTTTCAAAATTATTACCAAATGCATTTTAAGATAGCGTTTAGTATTGAATTTATGAAGTGTTTTTAACTTTTTTAATATTTGTAAAATACAAATTTTCAAGCCTTATAGTGTTTGAAAACACTTCCTAAAATCACTATCAAACATTTGACAGTAATTTTAGTATTTCTAACACTTAAAAATAATTATTTTTTAAATATTAAAAATATTAAAAACACTTCTTAAAATTACTGTCAAACACACTTTAATGATTCTTTTAAAAACACTTTTTAAAAAATTATTTTCACTAAAAATATTATCAAATACACTTTGATTTTCCTTCAAACGAAACATTCCAAGTAAAAACACTATAAAAAACATTCTAATATTTCCCATATTACTTTAATAAGTTTCCTGATTTCTAGCCCTTTCCTCCGTAATTATGATCCTTGACGTTGGCAAAAAAATATGAAAAAGTATACCAAGGACAAATTATATAGTTATGATTATTTCTTTTGTCTTCATTGATTATATGTTTTTTTTTTTATCTCATTCAAATCTCAAATCCAATCTCATGACCTTTTAATATTTGGATTGTTACTCATGATTTAATATATATATTAATTTACAAGATTAAATCCAATCCTAAATCAACCAACTCATCCATGCCCATCATTATTTAACCCACCAACTCCACCTAGACTCATGGTTTGCTTTCGATGTTCTTCATCGATGTGTACGGACAAAGACTCCTAAAAACCCAAAAAAGAAAAGGCATTTGGCAAAAGTTGGGTTGATCAAAAAATAATAAGATGCCGATTATTTTATGCATCATCCAATTATAAGATAAGATCCAAAATTAAACAAGATAGATATCACTATTGTCATCAAATTTGTGACATTCCATGCTAGCTGATGGATGAAGATGTGGACTCAATAGATTTTTTATGCCACCTAGCAATGACCATGACCCATTGGGCCCAAAATCTTGTTTTGCTTTTCATTGGCAAATGTTTCTTTAATGTGTAGGATTTGCCCACCTTTTTGCCACCAAGTATATGCCTTTCTTCACCAACTCATCTACAAAAATGCCCCTTCTTCTTTATTACTTTTGTTTGAGATTTTTTTAGAGAAACAAATGCTTTCATATTTAGTAGGGATTTGCTCATGCGGGTATTTGAAATTTAAGAGCTTATTTCAAGGTCTTAAGTTTCTCATAAAAACTTAATTTTGACTTATATAATTAGTTTTTTTTAAATTATAATTTTGGGTTTAATTTTTACTTTAAGTTGAAACAAAAATTAAAAATAAAATTAATTTTCAATATGTACTATTAATAGGGCCTAAATTCAATTAATAATATGAAGTGTAGAATGATCGGGGCCTTAAAAATTAAGGGTGAGAAGACATCCATACTTTGAAAATCACCATTTAGTGCAGCTATGGTGTTTGGTGAAATGCTTAAAAGAGGGTAAATTCCAAAAAGTTAAAAATTTTGCATGCTTAAATAAAAATAGTTGCGGACTAAAGTCTAAAACCCAAAAATGAAATCATTTCATTTTAAAGGTACATTAAAAGCCAGACCTCTCTATCATCCGGTCAAACTCCACAAACAGCGACAGTGTCATATCCGTAAATAAATCCTGAAACACGGGCACTAGAAATGCCATATTTTCAGACAATAGATACAGTGACAGGAGTGATATATAAGTCTTCACTCTCCATTTTCGCTCTGCTTTCTCTCCCCTGTCCACTCCACACACAAATCACCGTCTCTGAAACTCTAACGCTTAGATCTGAGCGCACAAACCCCACAAACCCTAACTCCAACCACGATCTGGGTCAGCATTATCTGCTTCGTCTCTGATTTTATCATTTAGTTGCAACTCCTCATTCTTTACTCTTTAGAGTGACTGTTTCTGGGTTCTTTTGTTCAATGCTGTTTGGTTACTGGGTCAGGCTTGTTCAGGGGAGATCCTGTGTGTTTTTTTTGAAGTTGTTCATTTTTTGGTTGTGGTTTATGTAGGGTTAGGGGTAGTATTGGTGTGGATTTTTTCTTACTGCGGGTTTACAGATGTAATTTGATTTGTTTGTCGGGGTTGAGTGGGATGGTTGGGTGGTAGGTTGTTTGTTGATGAGAAAATGGTGAAAGTGTGCGGAAATTGGGAGTTTGGATTTGTTGTTACCGGGATCTGAGAGAACAAAACCTCCCTGGACTTGGTGTTATGAGTTTGTGATTCTGTTTTTAATGACCTAATTTGGTGTATTAATTGGGTTTCAGTGGGATGATCTAGTAGTACTCTGTTTGGTTCCTGAGAAAATGGCGGAAATATAAAGAAATTGGGAGTTCGGATTTTTTGTTGTTAGGATCTGAGAGAAAAAACTTCATATCTTGGGGTTTGGGGTTGTTGTGCTTCTTGACGGTGATGGATGGATGATTTAGGGTTGGTAATTGTGATAAGTACAGAAGGTTGATGATAGTGACTGATGGACATCTTTATAAAATTAAGGGGTGGGTTTTTGTGTTTTGCTTGATTGAGGAGTTTGTGATTTTGTTTACTGCTATATTTTGGTCAGTCAATTGCCTTCTGAGTAAAGTGATCTAGTAGGCGTCTACTTGGCTGCTAACAAAATGCGGGAAATGAAAAGAAATTAGAAATTTGTTAGTTGGGATCGGAAGACTAAAACCTCCTGACATTGGGATTTCGAGGTTGTTGTGCTTCTTGATTATGATTGATATAAAGCTTACAGGTAGTGAGTGTGATAAGTATATGACAGTGATTGATAGACCTTTTTTGATATTAAAAGGGTGGGTTTTTTTATCTTTAGTTCTATAAGATGGTTAGTTTATTGGTTGAGTAGAGTGATCTAGTAAAGGTCTATTTGGTTGCTGAGAAAATGCAGGAAATGAAAGGAAATTACATTTTTGTTTATTTTTATTGTTTGGGGTCTGAGAAAACAGAATCTACAGCTGAATTGGAGTTTTGAGGTTCTTTGTGATTCTTGATTGTGATGGATTTAAGGCTTAGGACTGGGGATTGTGATAAGTGAAGGAGGTAATGAAAGTCATTGACAGATATTTGTGTGAAATTAAGGGCTTGGGGTTGGGTTTGGGTTTCTTGAAGAAGATTGTGCTTGTGTTTTTAGTGCTATAATTTGGTTAGTTAGTTGATTTTGAGTAGAGTGATCTAATAATGGTTGGTTTTGTTGCTGAAAAAGTGTAGGAATGAAAATAAATTAGAATTTTGGATTTTTTTAAAATGATCTGGGATACAAGAGAACAGAATACACATCTTTGGGTTTTCACTCTGTTGTGGCACCTGATTTGATGGATTTATGGTATGTGGGTAGTGGTTGTGGTAATGTAGGGGTCAATGACATTGATTGATGGGCATTTTTTGCGAGAATGAGGGGTTCAGATTATCATTGATCAAGTAGCGTGGTTTGGGTGGAGTGATCTAGTAATGATCTGTTTGGCTGCTGAGAAAATGTGGGAAATGAAAAAAGGAAGTAGAAATTTGAAATTTTTTTGAAGTTCCATTTGAGAGAACATTACGTCTTCTGATGGGTTTTGAGTTTGTCTTGCTTCTTGATTGTGATGACTGTACGGATCCTGGGTAGTGATTGATGCATATTCTAGTAATGGGGTGGTTTTATTTGATTCTCATTTAGTGGTTACAAAGTTTATAGCTTTTTTGTTCTTAGTTCTATAATTTGGTAAATTGAGTAGGTTTTAGTAGAATGAATTACTATCCCCTGTTTGATTGCTGGGTAATGCTGGAAAAGAAAGGCATTAAAATTTTGAATTGGCTTTATTTTTTTTATTACCTTTCTTTCCAGAATCTCAGAAAACATGCTTTTGTTTTGGGACAACCAAAACCTCATTAAAAGATGAGTGTTAAATCCAGTCTTCTTGGTTACCAAAGAAAATTTCAGGTTAAACTGTTTTGAAACTTACAATCTAATAATACTGTTTTCCATTTCTTTTATTATTGATAAGAAATGCTTGGTGAAATCTGATTTGGAACTAATTCATGTGCCAGATTTAGTATCAATTTGATAAGATGAAGTACTTGTTAATTAATTTATTTTGGGCTATCATTTTTTTTTCTCAAAGAAATGATATTGACAAATAGTCTGCCCTCTGGTGGATTTTGATTCCATTATGCAACCAGAGAGGTTCTGCAGTAGATCTGCTTTAAGCCTATATTGACACATTGACACTCAACTGTATCTTATATATATATATATATTTTCACTCATGTTTCAGCTATAAGGGGGTGAGTGTCTCTTTCCTGTACATCTTTGGGTCTATTTTAGCACCTCGTTGTAATATAATATTTTTACTTATTTATAAAATATATATATATGTATTTTTTTTTTCAACAAGCTCTGTGTCTAGGTGAGATTGAGCTTTGAATACAGGGCCCACCAATTTTATCTCATCTTTCCTTTTTCGATTTTCTGGATGCACTGTTAGTATTGTTATTATGCGACTTCTTGGTCATTGTCCTGACTGTTTGTTTGGTCTTATTCTATCAACACACTGACAGGAGTTTATGTTATGTGGTCATTTGTACTGACTATTTGTTTGGTCTTATGTTATGGATGGTACTGACAGGTGTTTATATTATGCTTGTGTAGTGGAGTGCTGTTTCTTGCTGGTTAGTAAGGTAAGCATAGTTCTGTGTTTATGACATGCATGTCATATCTGTTATGTAGTTAGAAATGCTTTGGGTATGTAAATATGTACATACATGTATATAATGAATGTCTTTCGAACGCTATTTGCAGGTTGGATTGTAGTACTGGCAGGTGTTTATATTATGCTTGTGTAGTGGAGTGCTGTTTCTTGCTGGTTAGTAAGGTAAGCATGGTTCTGTGTTTATGACATGCATGTCATATCTGTTATGTAGTTAGAAATGCTTTGGGTATGTAAATGCGTACATACATGTATATAATGAATGTCTTTCGAATGCTATTTGCAGGTTGGATTGTAGTATTAACGTAAATGGCAGTGGCAGATGCTGAAAATCCTCTCCTTGGAGAAACTACTTGTGGTTCATTGCTGCAGAAATTGCAGGCAATTCATACTCAAAAACTTATTCGACTTTCATTCTTTGGTCATTGTTTACTTTGTGATATATTAGTGTTATAAGTAGACCTTGCATACTGAGGAACAGGGCAAATACGCTAAATGCTGTAAACCATGGTTTAATGCAGCAAATCTGGGATGAGGTTGGTGAAAGCGATGAGGAACGTGATAAAATGCTCCTTCAGTTAGAGCAAGAGTGCTTGGACGTTTATAAGAGGAAGGTTGATCAGGCTGTGAAATCGAGAGCACACCTTCTTCAGGCCTTGGCAGATGCCCAACTTGAACTCTCCCGTCTTCTATCAGCACTTGGAGAGAAAAGTTTTGTTGGAATTGTAAATAATTTTACACTTATCATATTGAATGGGTTGTATGCTTGATGGCTGTAAAGCTTGGTTGCTGATGGATTTCTTTGCTTTGGTTTACAGCCTGATAAAACTTCTGGCACAATCAAGGAACAGCTTGCAGCTATAGCACCGACGCTCGAACAGCTGTGGAAACAGAAAGAAGAGAGAGTGAAGGAGTTTTCTGATGTACAGACACAGATTCAAAAGATATGTGGAGAAATTGCTGGGAACTCAAATCTTAGTGAGGTTCCTGTGGTTGATGAGGCTGACCTATCCTTGAAGAAGCTGGATGAATTTCAGGGCCAACTCCAAGAACTCCAGAAAGAAAAGGTAAAATTATAGATCAGTTCACACTATATTAGTTATGGACTTTTATGCTAGCCCATATGTCTTCAGGATCACCACCAATTAATTATTTGATCTGCCAGAGTGACAGGTTGCACAAGGTCCTCGAGTTTGTGAGCACTGTTCATGATCTATGTGCTGTCCTTGGGATGGACTTCTTTAGTACTGTTACTGAAGTTCATCCTAGCTTAAATGACTCAACTGGTGTGCAATCCAAAAGCATTAGCAATGACACCCTTTCTAGGCTGGCTAAGACAGTCTTAGCACTAAAGGAAGACAAGAAGCAGAGGCTACAGAAGGTAAAATTTTTAGTGTTCCTGCTTTACCTGGTTAGTATTGTGTGAAGAGTTAATCGGTAGTTCATCATTTTGCTTTAGATTTTTCATACATGGATGCTCTGGGAGCCAATGTCCTGGAGATTTTGCATCTCATCTCATTGTTCTCTTAAATTAATCTATAATTCTTATCCTTTCAATGTCTTGTTGTCTATATATTTCAGCCTCTTTGTCCCCTATTCATATGAGATCTATATATGTTTTTTCGCTTTGAAAATCACTGCACCTGTTGGTTGCTACGACAAAATGAATTATTCTTTGATGTGTCTCCTCTCCACAGCTTCAAGAGTTAGCCACTCAGCTAATTGATCTGTGGAATCTGATGGATACCCCAGAGGAGGAGCGGAGTTTGTTTGATCATGTTACCTGTAACATATCTGCTTCAGTTGATGAAGTGACCATCCCTGGTGCCCTTGCTCTGGATCTGATTGAGCAGGTATTTGGCTTCAGAACAGTAATGCTTAATTTTGGCTTCAGAATAGTAATGTTTAATGGATAATGCTGGCAGTTTATTCATTTTACTTTGTTTTCCTTTTGTTGCTAAGGCTGAGGTGGAAGTTGAAAGGCTTGATCAACTGAAAGCCAGCAGGATGAAGGAAATTGCTTTCAAGAGGCAAGCTGAGCTCGAAGAGATATTTGCCCGTGCTCACATAGAAATAGATCCAGAGGCTGCTCGAGCAAAGATTATGTCACTTATTGATTCTGGGGATGTTGAGCCTTCTGAGTTACTGGCCGATATGGACAATCAAATAGCAAAAGCAAAGGAAGAGGCTTTCAGCAGAAAAGATATATTAGACAAGGTTGAGAAATGGATGTCAGCTTGTGAAGAAGAGAGTTGGCTTGAAGACTACAATCGGGTATCCTCTCTCTCCCCCTCCCTCCCTGGATTCGTTGTGGATTAGATCCACCTTGATTAGGAATGCTCATTTGTGCTCTCTGCAATGTTGTTGCACTCCTATTCAAGCCATTAGCCTAACAGCAAATAGAGCTTTGTCAGCATCAATGTGGTCGTGCAACTTGCTTGTCTGTCCCAATCCTGAACTAATTGTTTATCATGCATTTTGATTGGCCTTATTGTTGCAAACCACTGATCCTTGTTTCTTGCTAAAACAATATTTTTGGATCATGACCACAACCACAATTTGGGCTTTATCAAATACTGATGTTCTGTGCAAAAAGTTTCTTCTAGTCATCTAATCTATTTTCTATGAAGGTTGACTGCCAAAATATGGTTGCATGGTTGGAATAACACTGTTGGACCAATAATTAGTCTGTTAAATGCTATGGATGCCAGTGTGGATTATGATATTCCTAACCTATGGATTAAAACATGTACGATTAGAGGTGGATTATGATGTTCCACAGCCGGTATGGATTATGATATTCCTAACCTGTGGATTAAAACAGCTATGATTAGAGCTAGATTTGAAACTGACTCCCTTCTAAAGAAGGGAAATGGACTATACCACCAAACTAAGTTTGTTGTTTTAGTTGGATTTTGCCCCTGCCTCTACTTTCTGGCTCTGCTACTGTTCCTAACCTTCCAATGTAATTCAGGTATAGTTGCAATTAGGTTCAATATTGAGTTTCGATCTAAATATTTATCTTGCCCAATTGGATGACTTTGAGTTCCAAATCGAAACATTTCTCATGCCTAATCTAGGCCTTTTATGCACAGTGCCCTCCCTAGTCAAGAATGATGAAAATAGAGAATAGCTCCTTTGGTTTTGTGTGAATTTATAAAAAAGGAAAGAAAATTTAGTAATCCCATTACTTTGTCCTAAAATCATGTAAATTCTACTGGAAAAAATAATATATGTTGAAGAAGAGGAAAGAACGAAAAGAAAAAAAAATGCACACTCCTGGTTAACTCGTTCTGACTTTCATGTCAAAAGACACCAATCTACTGCAAAAACAGTTGGTGATGATCATCTTTAATGCCTCTGATTTGCTATGATGACTGGCAGCTATGAATGATAATTATTTCTCTTAAATAAATTCTACTTTCAGGACCTTAATGATTTTCTTCAATTCTATTACGTCGACAACTCAAAAGGACATCCTCCTTTTTTCGTTGTTATTGGAGTACTTTTTCCCTGATACTCTATAGCAACCAGCAGTCTCCTGGCAATACATCTCTTCTTAATATTTATTGAGAGTGCTCATTCCTCTGTTGCCTAGTCAAGTTGACATATTCCTCTCATCCCATCTTTTATGAAAAATTATGGGAGTGAGTTTCCCATGTACATGGCTTGAACTTAATTTAATTCTTGGTATTTTTAGCTCAACTTGATATTGCCTTGCCGAAACAGGATGAAAACAGGTATAACTCAAGCAGAGGTGCACACTTAAATCTCAAGCGTGCTGAAAAAGCTCGGATTTTAGTCAACAAAATTCCAGGTATGTAAAGAAATCACACAGTACAAAGATTATATTTTGAATAACATGATATTCATCACAAATGGAGTGTTTGTGTTTATTCATGTTTGTAGGATCTTCACTACCACAACTTTGGACAAATATGAGTATAAAGTTGACTTAAGTGGGATTCTTTACCCATCAAGAAGCCTTAGTGCCCTTCTTAATATATTGGAGCCAAGGAACTTTAAGATTTTGCCTATCAAAAAACTTAACATTAAGATTTAATGGAAGAGTTCAAAAAAGAATGAATTGCTTGTGTAGAAACTCTTCATAATATAAGACTTCAAAGACTGGTTAGGTTCTTAGGGCATGGTTGTTGGTTTTAGTGTATTCTCGCTTTTGGCCGCTTTGTATATGTTGTGTATTCCTTTTTCTATTAATACAGTCTTCATTTACCTATAAAAGAAGGAAAAAAAAAACAAAACTCTAAACAATAGAAGTTTCCTTTATCCATGAGTGTGTTTTTGAGATTTTGTTGTGTGTATGGTAGATGAAAGATGAAAACTGATAATTTCATTAAAAAGAAAGAAGATAATCCATGCTGTTATGTTAGCTTGGCTTGATGTGCTTATTATTGGATGGTTTTCTTGGCTCTGTAGCTCTTGTTGACACATTGGTTGCCAAAACTCGGGCATGGGAAGAAGATCATGGTATACCATTTACTTACGACGGTGTTCCTCTCCTTGCCATGCTAGATGAATATGCTATGCTCAGGCATGATAGAGAAGAAGAGAAGCGGAGAATGAGGGTAAGGCTAACTAGATTGCTTTGTGAAGGTCAGATGGGCTCAAGCATGTTTCCACATTGGACCCAATTAATTCTGACATGACCTCAATCCTACATGAGCTTTTGGTGTTTATTTGTCACCATTCTAGGCTATTTGTTTCTTGTACTAAATTGGGTATAACATCTATAAATGACAGGATCAGAAAAAGTTCCATGAGCTGCTAAACACGGAACAGGAAGCCATTTTTGGTTCGCGGCCAAGTCCTGGTCGCCCACTTGGTCCAAAGAAGGTGGTGGGACCACGAGCAAATGGAGGTGCGAATGGAACTCCTAGCAGGCGGCTCTCTCTGAATGCAAATCAAAATGGTGCGAGGTCTACATCTAAAGATGGGAAGAGGGATAATACCAGGCCGGTTGCCCCTGTCAACTATGTTGCCATATCAAAAGAAGATGCTGCCTCACATGTTTCTGGTACAGAACCAGTTCCAGCTTCACCTTGATGAAACAAGAGACGAGAGACGAGAGAGCTGTGATTTTACACCCCTGTGATATTAGTGTTGTTATTAGTAGTTTTCTGCTGTAGGGATATATCTTTGAAACGATGAGGGAGTAAGTGGCAGTAAGGGAGTAGGGACTGTTTTTTAGCTGTGTATGTCAAATTTAGCATCTGGAAGCTTTTAAAATTCATGCAGCAGTTTCATTTGTATTGTAGGATATGCTTTTGGATGCCTGCCTCTGGCAATAAAAATCTTGGTCTAGCTCAGATAGCTGCATGGTTCTTTTTTTCCCCCAAGTTTCTTATCCGGGCAGGGATTCTTGTGGTTCCAAATCATCCCACCAGGCCTTAGCAAGAACACCCATAAGTGTATTTGTGGAGGAAGTTGGGGAACTTATAAAGACGTGCAGCTCCAGGCATCCTTGCCTAGGGAAAACCCTGTTTGCAAATAAGCAGTGAATCTATTACAAAAGCTATTCAAGCATTTTTCACTGCAGGAAAACCTCTGGGCCTCATACCTTGTCACCTCTCTTTTTATTTTTTCACTGTTTACCTTTCTCCTGGTTTTAGGATTTGTTTGGTAATGGCAATCAAATTAGTTTTTCAAAACTGTTTTCATTTCCATTTATGGAAATGAGAGCAATGAATAGACTAGGTGATGAATAATTAATTAGGACTTTTCTTTGGAAATATATTTTTTAAAAAAATAAAAAATTGGAGTAATTTTTACATAAAATATATAACTTTTAGGGTGTGTTTGGTATCAGGAATGAAGAGTACATCTCATTCTATATTTGAATAACTTAAATGATGATGGAAATGAAATTAAAATTGATTTTAATGGACATCCTAATTAAAAGGTATTTTGATTTCATAATACAAATAATTTTAAAAAAATTTAAAAACTAAAGACTTTATTAGATAAATTGTTTTTTAAAGTAATTTTTTATTTTGATTTTGTAAAAAACACAAATTGTAAATTCAAAATTTTAATTAAAAATAAATAATTTTTATAAAATATAAATATTGATAATATAATAAAATAATAAATTATATTCTTTTATAAATATTATCCAAATATAGATATTAACCATTTCTAATACTGTTAAGAGAGAGAGAAGAAAACCTTAATTCTCATTCATATGATTGACAACTTACAATTGAGAAGGTATATATATATATATATATATATATATACAAGCTAGGAGAACTAACTACCATACATGTAACTTATATTAAAAAGGAAAGACTGTACACTATATATATATTATATTCAACACTCCCCTCAAGCTGGAGCATATATGTCATATGCACCAAGCTTGTTACAAATGTATTTAATCCTAGGACCTCTGAGAGATTTAGTGAAGATGTCTGCTAGTTGATCATTTGAATTAACAAAACTTGTAGCAACACATCCTGATGCGATCTTCTCTCTAATGAAGTGACAGTCAACTTCAATATGCTTAGTCCTTTCATGAAAGACTGGATTGGATGCAATATGTAATGCGGCCTGGTTATCACAGATGAGTTTCATCTATTCATCCTTTCCAAATCTCAACTCTTGAAGAAGATGTCTCAACCATATGAGTTCACAT
The DNA here is from genome assembly GCF_004353265.1 of Vitis riparia. Classification (NCBI taxonomy): domain Eukaryota; kingdom Viridiplantae; phylum Streptophyta; class Magnoliopsida; order Vitales; family Vitaceae; genus Vitis; species Vitis riparia. The sequence goes on from NC_048449.1 coordinate 7,757,306, forward strand.
GTTGCCAGAGCCATAGCTCGATACTCGGCTTCAGCGCTAGATCTGGCCACTACATCTTGTTTCTTACTCTTCCAAGATATTAGATTACCTCCAATAAAAACACAGTACCTTGAAGTGGAACGTCTATCTGTGGGTGAGCTAACCCAATCTGCATCTGTGTAACCAACAACCTGAGTATGACCTCTGTTCCGTACAACACACCTTGACTTGGTGTGTTTTTGATATATCGAAGAATGCGGATTACAACATCCCAATGGCTATCACATGGTGACTGTAGGAATTGACTAACAACACTCACATGAAAAGAAATGTCTGGACGAGTAATGGTGAGGTAGTTCAATTTACCTACGAGTCGTCGATATCTCCAGGGTCTCCAAAGGCTCCCCTGTCCTGGTACAAGTTTGACATTCGAATCCATAGGTGTGTCTACCAGTTTACAGTCTAACATACCGGTTTCTTCCAAATGTCTAAAGCATACTCCTTTGGGAAAGGACCACACCGGAACTGGATTGAGCTATCTCAATTCCCAAGAAATACTTGAGTTTCCCCAAGTCTTTAGTCTGAAAGTGGGTAAAAAGATGTTGCTTTAGTTTTTGAATACCATCCTGATCACTACCTGTAATGACGATGTCGTCCATATAAACAACCAGATAAATACACTGCCCCAAGGAGTTATGATGATAGAAAACTGAATGGTCTGATGTACTGCGAAGCATGCCAAACTCTTGAACAACAGAGCTAAAACGCCAACCATGCTCGAGGAGATTGTTTCAAGCCATATAGAGAACAACGTAACCTGCACACTAAACCAGACTCCCCTGAGCAACAAAACCAGGAGGTTGCTCCATATAAACTTCCTTGGCAAGATCACCATGAAGGAAGGCATTTTTAATATCCAACGATAAAAGGCAAATAACACATAGCAGCCATGAGAGAAGCAGACGGACAGAAGCAATCTTGGCAACAGGGGAGAATGTGTCACCATAATCAGAACCATAAACCTGAGTATAGCCTTTAGCAACTAAGCGGGCCTTAAGGCGATCAACCTGACCATCAGGACCAACCTTAATTACGTAGACCCAACGACAACCAACTGTAGATTTACCAGAGGGTAAAACAACAAGATCCCAAGTGCCATTAGAGTGCAGAGCACCATTTCATCCACCATTGCCTGTCGCCAGCCTAGATGGGAAAGAGCTTCATGGGTGCTCTTTGAAAGAGAAACAGAGGATATAGCAGAAACAAAAGCAAATAGGGTGAAGATAATCGATGATAACTCAAAAAATTGTAAATAGGATGATGATTACGAGTAGAGCGAGTACCTTTTCGAATAGCAATGAGTAAATCATTAGGAGAAGGAGAGCCGGGGTAGGAGAACTGAAGGGGTAGGAAGTGAGTCAACAGGTGCCTCAGCAAAAGGGAGAGGAGCAGCGACACGAGGGCGACGATGATAAACCTGAACAAGTACAACCAAAGACACGAGGAGGAAGGAAATAAAGTGGTTGGTCAGGAAGAGAAGAGAGTGATGAATCTGATCGTGTAAGACAAGGAGGCATACGATTAATCAAATAACAAGCGTAAGAACAACGTCCCCCAAAAACGAAAAGGAACATTACTATGGAGGAGGATAGTACGAGCTGTCTCAACAAGATGTCGATTCTTGCGTTCAGCTACCCCATTTTGTTGAGGAGTATGAGCACAAGAAGACTGATGAAGAATCCCATGATAAGACATAAACGAAGTAAATGAGGCTGAAAAATATTCTCTGGCATTGTCACTGCGTAACACACGAATAGAAATATTGAACTGGGTTTGGATTTCAGCATAAAATTTCTGGAAAATAGAGAATAACTCAGCTCGATTTTTCATTAAAATAACCAAGTACATCGAGAATAGTCATCAATGAAAGTGACAAAATATGAAATCCTAAAGTAGACGCAGTCTGACAAGGACCCAAACATCAGTGTGGACAAGCTCAAAAGGAGACTTTACCCGATTATTCAAATGCTTTGGGAACGAGACACGAGTATGTTTTCCAAGCTGACATGACTCACACGGAAGCGACGACAAAGTGGAAAAAGAGGGACCATCTTCTGGAACTTGGAGAAACTAGGATGACCCAGACGATTGTGAATGAGGAGAGAGCATCAGTGGAATGCAAACTGCAGAGATGAATCTGAGGTGAGGTGATAGAGGCCTTGAGACTCACGTCCTATGCCAATCGTCTTCCCCGTACTCCGGTCCTGCAAGGTCACAAATTTATCAGAAAAGGTAATAGAGCAATTAAGAGTACGAATGATTTTGCTGATGGAAATAAGATTAAAAGGACATTCAGGAATATAAAGGACAGAAGTGAGAGGTAGAAAGGAGAGGAAGGGTCAAACCAATACCTTTACCACAGTTTGAGAACCATTAGCTAAGGTAACAGTAGGTAAAGTAGAGGTAGTAGTAATAGAGGAGAAAGATCCTTATTACCAGATAGGTGATCAGAAGCTCTAGAATCTAGAATCCAGGGTCCAAGAGAAGATGTGTGGGTAAGGCAGGCAGAGACATTACCAGGCTGGGCAACAAATGCAATAGAAGCCTGAGATGTCTGAGATGCGGAGGAGCTCGGAGGCTGAGGCAGCGGAGAATCAGAGGATTGGGCCATATGGGCAGTGCGAGGAGGCGTCCATGTAACTGATAGCAACGATCACGAGTGTGACCAAGTTTATTGCAATATGTGCAATGAGGACGTTGGCCTCTACCTTGGGTACCACTGCATCCTCCTCGAGAGGTAGTTTGAGAAACTAACACAGAAGAATCTGAAGTGCTATCAGATGGCAAAGTTTGAGTGGACAAGATATGGAGGAGGCGACAAACACATCATCCAAGGACGAACTGATGAACTACCAAGAATCTGATCACGGATAGGCTCAAGATCCGACGGAGGCCAATAAGAGTAAGGACCATGAAGAACTTATCAGCTGTGTTTGTTGAGCCCCAACTTCAGGAGTAAGAGGCATCACAGTCAAGAACTCCTCCTTGAGAGAGGCAATCTGACCAATATAAGTAGATAGATCCAAGTCCTGTTGGTGATATGGACAATAGTAGAAGCCACCTTATAAAGACGCTGGATATCATTCGTGTATAATCTTTGGCCTGAGTCCAAAATTTAAAACAAGTTTTGTAGGCCCGAAGATGAAGAAGAACCCTGGGATCAACCGATTGCCATAATACACTATATAACTGTGCATCTATCTTCCTCCACTGTACGCGATCAACCTCAGGATATCTGCTCCTAGGTAACCAAGTGATCTCATATCCTTGACCATAAACCAAAGTTCAACAGAGGCAGACCAGGAAAGATAATTTCACGCCAACCAATTCTCCGAAGTAATCATAGGAGATCCAGATATGATAGAGGAAAAAATGGAAGTTTTAGTAGCCATATCCACTTATCTGGATAATGAAGTATGTTTGGATCGAAGAGAGCCCTAATACGGCTTCAGATTGGACGTGGCACCATGAAAAAATGGAGACGGCCTCAAATCGCGGCGTGGTACCACCAGAGAGGTAGAAGAACACTTCCCAAGGCACGTGCAGGATTGGGTGGAGAAAAAGTAGTTGGAGCTTTGCCGGAAAGACTGTTTGGAGGGCGACGGAGACAAAATCCCAAAAGAGGTACGTGAGGGCTCGAATGGGAAAACCAGGGATATAGGAGGCTGGTCAGCGTTAGGCGAAGCTGGAGGAGGAGGTGCGTCACCGAAAAGGCCTCACGTGCCCTCACGCGCGGGGCGTGAGATTCAGTCGTCGGCCGTAAAAGTGCGCGTGGCGGCGCGGGACTGTTTTCTGGCTCCGATGCTTGGGAAAAGTTGGAGATCTCCTCCATGCGCTTCTCTTGGTGTGGTCAGTGTCGGAAATGATATCGCCGGAAAGTTACCGGCGGTGAGTGTTTTCTGACGACTATTCGACTAATCGGAAAGTTTGGGAGATGGGGAAGGTGATCCGAATGAAACACGGTCACGGAAGGTTCCCGGAATTGATGACACGGGGAAACTGGAAAGAATTAGGTTTTCTCCCTTGGCTCTGATACCATGTTAAGAGAGAGAGAAAAAACATTAATTCTCATTCATATGATTGACAACTACAATTGAGAAGATATATATATAATATATACAAGCCTAGGAGAACTAACTACCATACATGTAACTATATTAAAAAGGAAAGACTGTACACTATATATACATTATATTCAACACTATTCATATGATTTATATATTTTATAAATATATAAAAATAAGAATATTAATATCTTGTAGACCCCTATTTAGGCATGGGTCACTTTTCTCTATTGTTTTTGCAGATCACATTTTTAGCTAGGTGTCACTATTCCAGCGGGCCATGTGTCACATCCTTAGTGGCCATAAGGAATCAACCTCGCATTTTGAAGCTGCAGTAGGACTTTGACACGTGAAGGAACTTTCTAGAAGGGGTCCCGCAGGCCGTCAGGGGGCGTGGATGAGAGAGAAGGAAAGGTGGCTATAGAAGGAGTGGTGCAGGAAAGGTGGCTGCGGCAGAGATCGTTGGGAAGACAAAAATCTGGGAAACGAGATGAGGTTTTCTGAAAGGTGAGGGACAACATTGTGGAAAGACGAAGGAGTTTTTCTAAGAGTTTTGAGAGAAAGAGTATTGGGGGGAACTTGAGGAGAAAACTAAGAACAGAGGAGCGTAGAGTTGTTGGAAGAGTCCAGGACATAGAGCTGAGAAGGGAGATTCCCAGGTATGACCATTTTTTTTTCTATATTTTCCATTTTTTTTTCATACTGTCCAGGTCTGATTCTCAGTGATTTTCATTTTTGCTTGTTGGTTTGTTCTGTTTTGGTGATTACTGATTAAATATTGGAAGAGTTTGCTGTGTTTTATGCCCTACTCTGACGAGTATTTTCCATCTCAACTCACTGGATGTTGGGCCCATGGATGAAATGATGAAATGGGTCTGATATGCTGGTTAAAATCTTCATGTTCTTCTTGTTGCTATCCTGTTATCTCCTTGCTTTCTTTTCCTCCCTGAGTGCATACTCAAGGCTCCAAAGTCGAGAGAAAGTTTGGGTTGAAGCGGAACCTGACATTTGATGGTGTGGTGGTCTGTGGGCAAGATCTTCAGGTCCGAGTCGAAGTGCAAGGTGAATTCATCAGAATAAGAGGAGCGCATCTTATGATGAATGGTAGCCCTTACTATGCAAATGACTTCAATGCCTACTTGGTTGATGTATTTGGTTCCTAACCCATCTCAGCATGCCAAAGTCTCAGTTGCTTTTCGTGAAGCTTCAAGCCATGGCCCCCTTGTGGCTAGAATTTGGGTTTTCAGTGATGATGAGAACAGATCTTTTCAGTTTTCTCCAGGCTTTCACAACCAGCAAATACCCAAGGTCGCATACTACCAGACATATTCGTCGGCTAGACGTGGGGGCACATCTGCTGGTGGCCTGCCCATTGTGTTTATGTCCATGCACATGTCTTTACTCTGCATGACCCTTGTCTCTATTCCCATGCAGGCGTGTCATCATCTCATCCCCATGTTTTTTTCCCTTATCCACCATACCCATCGTTCATCTATCCACCTCTCTCTCTAGGTCGTCATACCCATTTCCTCACTCAAGCTTGCAGGAATCAAGCATCCTCCACCACCCATTTTCCTCTCATTCATTCTCCATCCCACTCCCTCACTTACATGGAGTCTCACGGGTGCATGCTCCTTCACTTCTTCACATACCCATTGAAACCACTCACCCAAGCTTCCATATCCATACAACCCATACCCATCCTTCATGCTACTCATAACCATGTTCTACCATACCCATGTGTACACCCATTTGACCATACCACCAAACCCGTTTCTCTCTCTAAACCTTCACCTACCTGTGGATCCTCCCTAAAAAATACCACGTGGCTCTCTCTCCCTTGCACATGCAGACGGTCCCCTTGCAACGCGCTGCATATCTCATTCCACCCGGGGAAGAATTCTGTCCGACCGACGTTCAACCTTTTCCGGATATCTCACATCCGGAATTCTGTCTGGCCGACGTTTCACCTTCTTCGGATATCTCACATCCGGAATTCTGCCCCGACCGACGTTCAACCTTCCCCGGATATCTCACATCCGGAATTCTGTCCTGTCGACGTTCAACTTCTCCGGATATCTCACATCCAAAATTTTGTCCGGCCGACGTTCCACCTTCTCCGGATATCTCACATTCGGCGCCTGACGCCGGATGGGAGAAGAGGACGACTCAACTTCCCCGATCAGACATGTCCGGATCCTCTGATAGCGCTTACTCGAAGAGCATCCGCAGCCGACAATTCAGATTCCTCGGACAGCTTGGCTCGTCAGACACTCGCGATTCGCCGGATCCATTTCCGCCCACAATCTTCTACTCCTCTTGATTTTAATAGGCATGAATGTTTTTTTTCATAATTCCGAAATTATGGAATCTGTGATATTAATTCATGTAAAATAAACGGGTTTTTGGTGGGAGCCCGACATATGTGACTTTATGATTGATTGATTGATTGTTTGCTTTGATTATCATACATGATTGATTTACCCTACTCTCTAACATATATGCGATTATTCCTAAATTGCGCACTAACCCTCTCTATTGATAGTGCATGGTGGCTCGTTGCCCAGGTATGTACCCATTTTCCTCTAATCGTTGTCTATGCATGTCTCGACTTTTATGTGTGCATGATCATTCAGGATATTCATTTATTTACTCGTCAATTGTCGCGTCAGCTTCATTTTATTAGTAGAGACCCGACTTTAGGGACTTAGAAGGGTGTTACGGTCTTTATCGTACCTTCCGATAAGTAACCTGACCCCTGAACCCGATCTGGTTTTTCGTAGACCACCTTTTCTAAATAAGGAGTCACACTTAGAGTTTTTCTTTCTTATTTTGTTTACCCTTTAAAAATAAAACGCGCGACTCCAAGTCTTTTTCTAAAAATTATTTTTCAAATTTAAAAGCGAGTTTCGCCATCGAGTGGGAAACGCATGAGCCGAAATGCGGGGTCCACAATCTTATAAAAGCATAATTAATTTATTTTGTTAAAAATAAGGAATAATGATTCAAAATTAATAATTGCTAATACTATTCTATTTTCAATGAATATAAAATAAATAAAATTTAATTTTTTCAAGTATAAATGGATCAAAATTTTCATTATATGCATGCATTTATAATTATGAAGATAACATTTTGAATTATTCTATTTAGTCTATAATTAATTAATTGGTTTTTTTAATTTCATATTGTTCTCAAAAACTACAAGATTTATTAAAAGAAGGGAAAAGTGGGTTTTGACTCATTAATATGAAAATAAAAAATTATTTTAAACTATATGCAAACTGAGATTTTTTTTTTTTAAAAAAAAAAAAAATTAAGTCAAACGTATAAATATTATAGGTAATTTTTTTTTCGTTTTTAATCTTATTTTTATTTAATATTGAAATGACAACAAATTATCGTTCTAACTTTAGATTTTAGTATCATCTAAACACAAGATTGGAATTACCAAATTCAATTCTATTTAATGGAAAATGAACGAAAACAAAATATTCATTCTCATTCTTCATTCCCATGTACCAAGACGTTCTTAAATTTTTGAATATAGAAAGTAAGTGTTTGCCTTTTATATAAGTATCTTTTATATGAAGTTTTTAGTTAAAAAGAAAAAAAGAAAACATATGAAATATATCTTGACTCGATTATGTTTCTATTTTTAAAAAATAGGAAAAGTTATTATGTTTTTATTTTTAAAAATAGAAAAAGATGAAAAGAAACTATATCAAAAGAATAATGATTATGATAACTTGTCTAAAAAGCATAAATATTTATTTTTTATTACATTGTATTTTTAAAAACATAAATAAGTCTATTATTTTTTTATAAGAGTTCTTATATTTTATAGAAGGACTATTATTATTTTTAATTCTTGAAAATTGAAATTTCACTCCGAAGACAAAATTTGTAAGGGCACGTATGATAACTATTTTTGAAAATAATTATCAAAAATAATTTTTAAGATGATTTTTATAGAATAAAAGCTAGATTAAAAAGCTAAAATATTTTTAACATGTTTATAATATTTTTAAATATAATTTTTATATCTAACATTTTATTAATAAAAACAATAAAATACAATATAAAGATGTTCACTAATAACAATATAGAAAACGATTTTTGATTTCCAAACATATTTTTTATATTTTTTATTCTAGCAAACTAAAAACTGTTGTAAAAAGGAGTTTCCAAATAAATCCTAAATCTATTTTCATATTTTATCTCCCTTTTTTTTGGGTTGGGGCAAAGGATCCGTACAAAAACGACGTCGTGTTGAAGTAATGGACAATTTAAAAAGAGGAGGCTGTGATCAATAAGGAAAGATCAACTCAAAATTCCTTAAAGCGGAAGCAGTCTTTGAAAGCAGGGTGATGGCCAGCGAAAACGAGCCTGCCAAACTCCTTCTACCCTACCTTCAACGCGCCGATGAGTTGCAGAAACACGAACCCCTCGTCGCCTACTACTGTATTTCCCTCAGCTTCTTCCCTTTTTCTCTCTCCCTATAAACCCTAGCCTTTAATTCTTCAATTCCTTCTCTCTGTTTTTTTTTTTTTTTTTTTTTAATTACAAATCTTTTGCAATTTTTTCAGGTCGATTATATGCGATGGAAAGAGGGCTGAAAATTCCTCAAGGCGAGCGTACCAAGACCACCAACTCCCTCCTCATTTCCCTCATGAAACAGCTAGAAAAGGTCTATTTTTTCTATATCATATTTCTAGGATGCCTTTTTTTTTTTTTGGGTGATGATTTTGGAATTTTCTTGCTCTTTTTTTGAATTTTCAGGGATGCGTTATTTTTCTTACTCTGTTTGATGAAATGTGTTTGTTTGGTAGCTGGGAAACTCGAGGGAAAGAGATTGAAAATTGGAATTTAGACAAATTTTGACTAATCGTGTTATAAATATTTGAATGCTTTGACTTCTTTGTTGGGGAAATTTCGTGAGTTTCTTTCAATTTCAACGATTCCCAAGATTTGTGGTTAATACTTTAGCCGGTCCATGTATTAAAGCTGTTTAGACTAGTTTCTTGAGACCTCTTTCGATGCTCAAATGTAACCTGTTTTGAAATATTTTGCGTTGTTGATTATAGTAAGTATGTCTGCAATGAGAAACGCCTACCATTTGATGATTTGTTCTCTTTTTATTTTGTGATGGTTCTGGTTAGGTGCAAATTTGGCATCTTTGTAGTTGGAATTTCTGATATTTGCAATTAATAATTTTCTTGCAAAATTGTATTTCCACTATGGTAAATGCCAAGGCATCATATATATGGAGCCCAAAGGTACTAGTCATTAGTGATTACTTGAAATCTGTATAGCCTTTGCACCTTACTTCTGTCTACTGTTATTGGTCTTTTACAGGATAAGAAGGCATTGAACTTGGGGCCTGACGACCACTTGCACTTGGAAGGATTTGCCTCAAATGTTTTTGCAAGAGCAGACAAGCAGGATCGAGCTGGACGAGCAGATTTGTATGTAACTTTTTACCTTATGTATGATGGTTTTAAAATTGCTTGAAGGTTGTGCCTTGAGGCTCACCTCTAATATAACTGTTGAGGCTTCAATTCCTTGAGGCACATGGCTCAAGGTGTGAGGTGCTGATTGAGGATCCATTTATGATTTTCCTTATTTATTTTATTTATTTATTTTTTATAATTTCATTTTTTACGTGTTTTGTATGTTACCCAAATATTCAAATTTGACAATCTGGCACAAAGCCATAAATCATAAACAAATTTTGGAGAAATAACTTGCAGGAAGGGGCTTTTATTTGTCGGATTGTTTGTTGTTGTAAGTGGTGTAACATAGGATGTATTTAGTTTGCTCTTAGAGG